>NC_051177.1:67179812-67395304 GCF_013339695.2 Rhipicephalus sanguineus | reverse complement strand
TCCCCCTTTCCAAGATCTACTATCATAACCATGAGCTCAAGTCCAGATACATTACACCAGCATCTTACATCTCCCACGTGTCGATCATCCTTGCAAAGTTCATGTACCTTCACAGCGCACAGTCACCTACTCATATTCATTCTTGCCGAAAACATGTCACGAGTGGAATCGCTGCCTGCGTCACTTGTCGCTATCAGAGACACAGATCGTTTCAGGAAAGCACTAACAAACGCTTTATAAGCCTGCACCAAGTTGCTTCACTACTGCATTTGCGATTTATTGTTTGATTGCACTTACCCTTTTATACTACATCTTTTTTTTTTTTGTTAGTCAATATTGAATTGTGTTCTGCTTTGTACTTTGTATTCATTTTTTTTGTCATTCTTGTAACCCGGTATTTTTCGTTCCTCTTCCTGTATCATTACTTTTTGTATCTATTTATGCACTAAAGTACAAATTCGATTCTTGTGTTTTAGTATCCGCTGCCCTTCTCTGTTTATCACTGTTTTTTTATCTTGCGTCGTATTTCGTTCACTGATGTACAAATATAATTCTTTTGTTACCATTTGTGCTTTTTTACCTACACTCTTATATTTTCTTCCGTTACAATATGTTTTTTGCTTTATATTCGTTGTATTATACATATTTTTTGCATGTATCGATGTACCTTAGCCCCTCCCCTCTATAATGCTTCTTGTAAGCCCTGAGGGTATATACAAATAAATAAATAAAGAATTCATTTCGAGATACTGAGAGTTAAAGAGGAGAAACAAGTTCATTTCATGTTGTGTTCTAAATGAAGATGTACTGAACAATTCAATTAATAGCAACCTGCCATATAGTCGAAGGAATGAAGATAACTTTTAAGTAGGGGTGTGCGAATATTCGAAAGTTTCGAATATTCGTCGAATATTACATTCGAAGTATTCGTATTCGATTCGAAAATCGTGTATTCGAAAAGTTTCGAATATTCGAAAAATTCGAATATGCGATTCGATTATCATGCATAAATTAACTCGTCTTCCACATTTCTGCTGCGTTCGTATCGCTAAAAACGTTGCCGAGAGGAGTGATAAACATCGTAAGTACACGGAGGCACGATATCTGCCTGTGACGAGCGCCCCAATACGTATGATTTATTTCTGGTGCATCTCCGACGTGCAGCGCTGTTGGCGATCATGTAACCGTACATTTTCAATATTATGCGGCCGTAACGTGCCGCACTACCACTCATTCACTATGCGGGAACACTTCTGAAGAAAGACAGTGATCCATGTGACTGGTGGCAGACTGTAGAAACCTTCAGATACCCCAGTCTGAAATTACTTTACATTACCGCAATTCCCGCCTGATCTACCCACCAGCCCATAAATCGCTGTCCCAGGCTGAGCAAATCGTTTGGCGCCGACCCAAACGGGCACTTTAATATCGCACTTCATCAATCCCAAATTCACAGGGTGACGCCTTACCCCATTGTCGTCTCTGCTCGAGTCCGCGAGCCGACTTAATCACATGTATCGCCATTGTCCCAAACAAGCCAAATCCCCCCTTTGAGGGGGCTGAGAGACAGGAGCGATGGGAGGCTGCTTTGCGCAGCTCACGTCCGGACGACCAACTCAGGATAGTGTGCTGGGTTATGGGGGTCGCCGAAGCGCAAGGACTTTCGGCCACCTAAAGCGGCCCGAGGGCCCATCGGCTGCCTTTTCCCTGCACCCTCCCCCCCCCCCCCTCACCTGACCCATTTCATGGCGTCAATAAAGTTGTATCCTCCTCCTCCTCCTGGCAAAGCTTTGCCCCATGTACACCTCCCTATACCAGCCACTTCTATTCCAAGCGAGCGTGCCTTTTCAGTGGCAGGGGAAGGTTGTCTCTGTTAGAAGGGAGCGCCTGCTGCCTGATCATGTGGAGCAATTCATATTTCTTCATGATAACATGTAGTCGTTACTTTCATTGTGCCGTGATATTTGCTTGTGTTATGATGTGCATTGTGCTAGCCTGGACATTGTGTTCTGGAGATAGCAGTGTATGTTGTGTTGCCAGTCAGGCTGTTAATGTTTTTTTTTTCTTCAAATAGCTACATGTTAAATAAAATATCGTTACTGTGGAGGCATTTTTGATATTCGATATTCGATTCGACATTCGAAGGTGGATATTCGTATTCGATTCGTATTCGAAAAATTTGATATTCGCACACCCCTACTTTTAAGGGCTCCTTTTTCTTTGTTAGCCACAGTACAAATGAGAACTAACAGACAACAATGCCAAGGAAAGTATAGGAGATATTCTTTGTAGTAATTAGGATATAAATGTGAAGAAAGTAAAGTGGTTGAAAAGATAACTTGATAAATCGGTTCCTGCCGGTGGCAAGTTATCTTTTCGTCCACTTTACTTTCTTCACATTCAGCCAAGTATATGGCTCTGCATCAGTTGCCTTAACGGCTAAGATTTTTCCGACTCGCGAATGCAGGCTTTTTTTATTCCTCCATGGTGTGCTGAATGCATTTCCAGTTTGCTCGACCTATGCCCAACCCTTCCCTCTAACTTATTTCTATCCGAGCACCAGGTACTGCTGTTCCACGCACAATTTTGTGCAGATTACTGTCAGCTCAATAATTATCCCTTTCGATGGTAGCACGAATTTGTTCACTTCTTTAGAATGACAATAATGTTCAGTACTGCTTTATTTTCTGGAAAACACAAGCGCGTGCTGTTCCAGTTGTTTAAATATACTATTTGGCAATCGTCACCAGAACTTGCAGCACTTGATAAAAATTCATAGGGTCCTCTATGCATTCGCATATGACGACTTGAAGGCGAAAGCCATCCGGCGTTGCTCTCGTACCACGCGCTTTATATCGACATTCAACGTTCATTAAAGAGCTGTCACTAATGTCACTATCACTAATCAACTCGGTACTTAATTTGACTATTTTCATATGTATTCATCCTCGCTCATTAACCTTCACTAATTAACACACTACCCACATCATTTGCTCCGAATATGGTCATATATGTGCAAAGCCGCTCTTTCACTCGCTTTTGTATGACTTTCGCTCACCCGGACGTCAGTAACAAGGGTCAGGCGAACGCCACTTTTAGGAGCTGGCTCGCCAGGTTCTTAAGCTGGGGCAATGTCCCGGGCCGTAAGCATAACCTTAGTTCCAGAGGCGACCGCTACAGGCGCAGCTCGCACGAAAGAGAAGTCTTCTTCCTCTTGTTCTTCGAGCGGCTTGATGATGACATTAACGCAGGCAAAACCAGATATAGCATAGCGTGAGCATGCGCACGCTCACGCGAAAGAGAAGTCTTCTTCCTCTTGTTCTTCGAGAGCCTTGATGATCATAATAACGCCGGCAAAACCCGATTATCTCCGAGCCAGCTCCTCGATCGTCATTCACTTCGTGGATATGGCGTGATTTTTATATACCCTCCAAGAAACCGGTGCAGATGAGCGGAAGCGTTCCATGACGTCTGCTGCACCAGGGGATCGTCTTCTTTGTTTTCCTCTGTATCGCGTCAAATTCACCCTTTCGCAAAGTTCATGGGACGGTCACGCGAACGCCCTATTATTTTTTTTTTAACCACGCGAACGCCGCAACGACGAAGTGAATGCGCCGCTCGCGCTCCTGGATCCAAGAGGTGCACGGTCGATTTTTAAATGCGAAGCATTTCTTAGCGAACCTCTGGCACTTTGTGCGTTTCTATCTACGGATCTATCTATCTATCTATCTATCTATCTATCTAGCCGCCTACGTCTGGGTGCTCTCATGATCGCCTCCTTAACTTGGTGTAGACCAAAATTTGCATGGGAGGGTAAGAGGATTTGACGAATATGATTGCAGGGTCATAACATGAATAAAGTTAAAATCCTGTCGCGTACGTCGCCAAACCCTTTCCACTACAAACGTGTGGCACATACCCGATTACCATGGGCCTCGGTGTACGGGTATGCGCCACAGGTGATTGACAGTTTATATCTACCCAGGAACGGCGAGAACAGACATTGGTAATTTAAATTCTAGAGCGCTAAGGAAAACCAACATCGGCAGCGCTGACTCAACGAATGGAAAGAATGAAAATTACGATCCCAGCAGGAATCGAACCCAAGCATTCTGCGTGGCAATCGGGTATTCTACCACTGAGCCACGCCAGGTCTATAAACCGGTTTGGAAAAGACAGTCATACGGCAGCGTAATAATCGGTGCAACGTCAATTTGTGGTTGTGGTGCTGGCTATCTAATTTTACAAGAAAGCAATAACACTACATGATACTCCTACGATGTGTACTCCTACGATGTGTACTCCTACGATACGGGCGTCAAAGCAGATTAACGTCTGTAGTTCCAGTGGTGGCTCCTCTTATTATAGCAGTCTAATAACATTACGTTTGTATTCCTATGATTCAGCAAGCTATATGAAGCCTTGCTCGACCCCGGAGAAATACATTAACGAAAGTTACATATGATATCCACATCACCGCACCGTAAAGTGCACTTCGTCCACCAGAACGACGTAGTGTCCTCTTTATTTCTTACAATGCTGGGCGATGGGCTCAGGCTGACCGATGATAACGCCATATTGATTGACAGCCGCTTTGTAGACTAGGCTACGTAGGCCACATACGCCTAGGTAGTCTACGAATACGACAAACACCATCCACTGATGGTCTACGTAGCACTATCCTGGCCTACCAGCTTCGACGGCCTACACCTCACCAACGCGAAAGGTGACTTCAGGTTCCGACATGTCGCCGGCTTTGTCGACAGACAATTTGTTGACGAAATGACCAAGGCATCCACGAATTCCAACAGCTCTACTACACCACATACTTCACCACATATAGGCCCCTCGTCACCACGATCACGACCGGATCCTATAACAAGTCATGAACGGCTGCGGGTGCTCACTGATCACGGTGATGATGCGCTTGTTCAAGAACTGTCAAGAACTTCTTCCACACATGCACACGGGTTCGTAAAACGTGCGTGCGTTCTCGAGACACGTATTAGCACTACATGTCAGCTTACCGCTTCTGGTGTTGCTAATAACCACGTTGCGATTGGCAGCTTTACCCAACAGTAAGCAACTGGTTATTAACACATATGCGGCTCTTCAACATATATGTGTGCGCATAAAATTTTATACGAATCTTTAGCCTCATTTTGTAACGTGTTGCTCAGTAAAAAAAGCTACGCCACAGTCACCTTCCCGCCGCGTGCTTCGCATAACATTGACTCCCACGGTACGTGGGATCTGCCGAATTTTTTTGTGATTCATTTCTTTTTTATTTTACTTCAGGCCGGCGTTTCACTCCGTGACGCTTCTCATGAGGCATAATTCATGCAAACTGAACATCTGTACCTCAAAATGCTCAGTCCGAAATTTTGCGGGATACTCATGTACGAAGTAAGCAGCCTCGTTAGAACAATCTTCTTCTTTAATTTCCCGTAGTAATGCCTTAAGCCCGGCGCATGCCAAGTATATCGCTCTGCGTCCTAGCTGATGCCATGCGATTCAAAGCACGTGCGGCTGGAGCCTACTTCAATTACATCGGCAACTTCCAAGGTCTAAAGTAACGCCTGTCATAAGAAAAAAGCACAGAGAGATCCACGCTATCTAATGGGCATGCTTGAACGCTGTATTGGTGGCACGTTCTTCTTTTGAGACGAAGGCTAGGCGTATTGCGTTACAACCACTTTCACCAACACCTCCGCAGAGCGAAGTACGAAGTTTCCTAAGCCTTAAGTACAGGAGACAAGTAGGTTGTCCATAGAGATGATGAATTATTTGGTAAAAAGAAGCGCAATAAACGGGACAAAAAAGTGAAACAGAGAGGACGAGGCGCTCCCTATTTTTTGTTCCGCTTTTCGCGCTTCTTTTCACCAAGTATGCAGCACCAACTTCTAATGAATTATTTCTTATTCGGTATTTCCTTAATAATAACACTCAGTGCTTTGTACTTTCTCTCATTTCATTGATTAGGGCTGTTTTTTATACCATATTTGCCATGCAGTGCTATTTGTTGAAGTAATATTGAAGGAGCTACCATGTTGCGATGTCGTCATCTACACCTTTGTCGCCTTGGTAATGTTTCAGCACAATTCAGTACAAACCTTTCTGAATGTCGCAGGTGTTCACAGAACAAAAAAAAATCGATGTGTGGTTGTACACATTTTTTAATCAATTTATAAATATAAGCACACTACACGTTACAAATATTTTGAGGAAGTAAATTTTTCTAGCTGTCGCGATACTAAGTTGAAACTTGAGAATAAAAATTTTTCGACAAACATTTCAGTAGACTAATGATATAGACTTAGTCTTGGTCTTTAAAGAATTCATCTGAGCCATGCTTGAACAAGCGAAAAATCACTTCGGCATTATCTGAAATATTGAAGTGGTAGGCATCAACAAAATGAATCAGGACCAAAATAGCGCTTGCCGCTGGTTGGAACCATACCCATAACGTACGCGCTCAGCTAACATTCCGGCACACTGGCTACGCATTATATGTAGTGATGGAGAACGTGCAGAGTATTAGTATTGAACTGTGAATTATAACGGAATTGTAGGCAATGAAAAAAAGACTTACACCCATGCATCATAATTAGAGTGCAGTTATTGCTTCAATACAGTGATGGCGCTCCTAGTCTATACAGAACATAACAGTCCCTCATAATACACAGCGACTTGCCGTATATATACGTTTACCGAGCGCATACAAATGTGCAAGCGCGTACAGAAATGAGCACAGATAGGCGCGTTTTATTTATGGAACAGCTATCTTTTTTAGATGCGACGCATCTCTTGCTCCGGGATATGTAAGGCGGCGGGTAATCCGCACGCGCCGTGGTAGTCCGCACTCCCACTACGCATGCGCGCCTCTCCTCCTTCCCTCTCTACGACAGCTGTGCGTTACTCTCTCCAGGGTCTCTACCAGCACCTGCTTGCGCTTCTCCTGCGTTCTCGGTTTCGCTTTCGCGGCGCATGCGCTACTCTCTGCGCTACTCTTCTCCTCTAAGCGGTTAGAGCGCAGCGCGCGTTCAGTGCAGCGCTTGCTTTGGTTGACTCCGCTTGACTCCATTGGTGCTTCCGATGAAGCGTGATGGAAGCAACAGTCCCGTCACTGAGTGGGCTGACGCAATCATGCGTCAGCATCAGCCCGATTGCGTCCACTTCAGACAAAACTGCGAAGCGAAGGGTAGCGAACTACCATTCACGGAACATGCATTGATCACGTCTTCACCAATTTCAAGATCCACCCACTGCACCAAGATCCCCTCACGGTTCACTTCAGCGACCACAAAGCCATCCTCATCAAAGCAAAGTGCACACCTGAACTACTAGACGTTGCTCAATAAAGGCATTCGTTAACCGTTTCACATTCGTCTACAACGTTAACACCGTTAATGACGATCCGAGGTCGGTAGCATGCCCAACGAACGCCAACGGACCGCGATCGTGCAAGTGCTCTGGCTTCGCATCGCCTCATGGTCCCCTTTAGCGGGAGATGGTGTAATTTTTTTTCAACGAAAGCGTGCGTACGCATATAGACTAGCTTATGTGTAGCATCTAAGGGAAGATACAAGCTACAAGCCAATTTGCGTTTAAATATAATCGAGAACAAAATGAAATGTTATTTTAATTGTGGCAGGAGGTACCCCGTTCCGCGAGCTTCGCATTCGCGAATCACTTGCAGGAGTGTGAAACTCACTGACGAAAGAGAATTTACGCTTTTCGCTGAAAGTCGATTTTCTGCTGTCATTAAAATATATTTTACCAGCCGTACACCTACGCAGGATAAGTAAAAGAAAGACTGGCCCGCAGACAAAAAAAAAGACAAGAATGCGTGCTTGTCACGGCGTAATGAAGTCATGGCTGTCAGAACAGATACGAATCACCGCACGCCTTTTGGTAAATGCATGGTGCTAACACAACAAAAGCACAAAATAGAGCATACAAAACAGTACTGAGAGGGCTCCGCGGTCCGTGAAGCCTCGCTGGCCTCCTAGACGGGGTTTCTTTTATTAAGTAAGGCGCAGTGAAAAAAAAAACGCTAGCAAAGATGATAAGCTTTTTTGACAGCGATAAATATGCCAGGGCAGTGCGTAGAAACTATTATCCCACATTATAAATACAGAGAAAAAGAGGGGTGCCGAAATTGGGTGTACTTGCTGTAATTTGATTCTGTAATCTCTCGGTTCGTTTCTAAATCTTTGAAACATTTTTTAATGTAGCTGAGCATTAAATTAAAAGCAGATTACATCGTTAAAGAAAATAGTCTGCTTGAAGCGAACTTAAGAATCGTCAGGATATCTATGACCGGGTGCCCATGGCTGTTCTTTGACAGCTTGACACGAGCGATATATTTCGGAGCGGAGCTTTATGCGGCGTTCATCATTTGTCAGTATAAGGTTAACTAACCAAATAAATGTGCACTGCCCGAGACATTTAGCAGCTTAACTCAAGTCCGCTGCGAATGGGGCACATCAGTAAAGAAAGCTTAAAGGAAAACAGATAACACTCAATGGATTAGGTAGCTGTGCCCTGGGAATACTTTACTGAGGGGCACGTTCAGGTGCATAAGTTCGCAGTTCTTTAGAAGTGTCAATGGGCACGAATTTGCTTCGCCAGTTTTTAATTAAATTTGCTTTAGCATATGACGTACCGTCTTTACGGATAAGCCATGGGTGTTCTAGTATAACCTAAGCTAACAGCAACCTGTTAGTTGAGTCAATGACAGTGTGAACAAATCAAAGTTTCATGAGTGTCTTTAACTTCGTGACATTGCCACCCTTTTAAAATGTACATATTAAATAATAGACTCTTTGCGTGGGCTCAGAGATACTGGGTTTTGTTAAGATGCTTTGTGAAATAGGAACATCTTCATCAGAACCTGTTTTTGTAGTCGAGTTTAGCAAGTACCATTCAGAGAAGAATATTACTATTAAAGCAAAATTTGCTTGAAGAACGACCCCAGACTTTGCTGGCCATGTCTGCTACTTTTGATGGGGGAGTCTTTCCAACCATGTAAGTAAAAATTGTTCTTTCTTTACTAAACAGCAAAAAAAAAAAAGAGGTCACCACGTGTATAACTGACCAATTTTTACTCAGCCCTATATTTACGCCCTATAAACTTAGGCCGCTTGCGGGCTCTGTAATGGCCTTTCTTCCCGATATTCTCAACGGTATCTAACCTGCAAAGAGTGCGATAACGGAGATTCAAGTACCTCTGCAGATAGTGCTATATAACTCAGCTGACCCGAGAAGTCGCGTGATGGAAAGTATAGACCAGCCGGAGCCGTCTAATTATTGATCACCTGGACCACTTACCTCCCTTGAGATATGTGGCGGCATTTTGCTGCCTTATTGATTGGCCGGGCAAGTACGCACTACTTAGTAAAATACATTTTATTAAAATTAAGCGCTATTAAACTGTTCATTACCACTTCTCAAAATTTTCATCCCACACATATTCACAGATGCTCTATGGGTGCTTATTGCAATACTTCCATTATGCCTGTTATTTGTAGTGGCACCACCAACGAGCGAGTCTTGTTTCTCTTCCAAGCACTTCTAGTTGAGTACATACTTCCCGCTTTTGAAAATTAGTTTTAGAAAATAAAACAGGCGCGAAATCGATGGTTCTGGTTGAAGCCACGATTTATTTAAGATATGGGTAAAATAACTGTAAGTATAATTAATGAAAAATTATTGAATGAGTTCAATGAATGAGCACACTTCTTGTGAGCAGCTGGGATCGTTGCGGCATCTGGTGGAGCAGATCTCAACTACGGGCTTCTGTCTTAGTTGCCTCTCAGACTCGCTTCGGCAGCTCGCGAAACTCGAACTTAACCCTACAAATTCATCAGAGCACACGAACGCCGACGTGCGACTGCAACTTCCAGCAGCTTATGTGGATGATAACGGTCGCCTGCAGATATTTCTCATGATGCAGAATTTTCGAAAAGTTTCTGAGCTAAAAAGTCTAGTTACAATTATTAAGCTCGATTACGTCATGCGTGGGCATCACCTGTGCATGAGGTCGATGTATATATTCGGCGAGTTAACGAAATACAAACAATGTGCCTTTTACTTAAATTCGATGCAGCAGTACATAAGTAATTTAAATTCACTAGTTGTAATGGATAGGTCCTAAAAACCACCCACGTGGAGCAAATTTTACTCCTGGGCTTGACCTGTTGAACTTAAAGCGCTGACAAAAAAAGGACCGAAGTGACACCCATGTAGAATGAGCTATCATTTTTTTTTATTTCCAGAACAGCGTGACCTTATCTATATCGCGCCCCAGACAATGGACATGAAAGTAAGTACAGGATTAGAACAAGAAATCACGAAAAATATGCGTTGTGCATATTTAGTTCATGTCATCGCTGTTGCAAGCTCTAGGGAGCTATTTTCAAGGTGTTTGGGCTGCCGACAAGCACTGAACTGAAGAAATCCGTAAAATGTAAAGATTAGCAAGAACAAAATTATATAGGAAGGGATCCAATATACAACCAATTTTCGCGTTTATTTCTGTATTTTGTTTTCTTTTTCGCTGAAAGCAGTGAACGCACCAAGCCGAGAGAAAGATATAGTCGGTGACAGAAAGAGAAAACTAAGCGCCTTTGCGTGTACAATGCGGAGTTGCAGATTTCGCACCCGACCGAAAACGCGTCTAAGGAGCGATCGATATGCTGTCACCTGCCTTTGGCACTTTTCTGCCACCTTCGCATTTCTTCATTTCACTTTGCCACTTCGGTCACGTGCTTTCCTCTGCAAGCATCGTCCTCGTGTACCGATAACTTTAGCTGCGCCGTGGTTTTCATTAGTCCTACTGCATTCGCAACAGTCCATAGACAAAAAACGCTTTATGAAATTGTTTACAGCTAGTATTTTAGCGACCTGATCAATACCATCTTTTGATTCTTCACACGCCAACTTACAGCCGTAATCTCTTCTTGAAGTGCGAAGATCTACCTTGGTTTCATCACTATAAATACGTCATCGTCGTTTCCATCAAAGCCTCGAAACATGGCTCGGTTGCTTAAAAGGTGTGTTTGCGTATTTTATAAATAAAGTTTCGTCGCATACATCTTTGTTTCTATTTTACGTGAGCGTGCGTTATATCTGCTGTTGTCAATAGTGATTCACGGCTAGCTGGGGCTTTGACTTAAACGAAACTCTGTGATGACATTTTAATTGACAGCAAGCTTTTTCTAATGACACTTGCGTCTAACAGAAAGAACACGCTTCACATGAGCGAACGTTGGTCGCAGATACTTTTTTAAGTATTTGCATAACGTTTCTTGTTCGTAACGGTTGTCAATTTGTATTAAGGGCTGCTGTGGTTTCGGAGTAGAATAGCACGATATAACATCAATTGCAATCTAAACATAAGAACATCGTATTTTGTTTTAAAGTGAGCTTCTTCTCGTAACATTGTCATCTAACAGACAAAAACGATTTAGAGGAGGAATGAAACAAACATGACCTAGGTGAATTTTAAATTCGATTGCACCGTTTAACTATAACGACGAGCTTCAATATATTAAGTAATTGCGACAGTGAGTTGTTCGAACAATTCGTCTTACCTTGTTGACTCGAATTGCGTTCCGACAAAGTGCATTCGTAATGGAAGTGCGGTGAAGTTTTCAACATATTTCAGTATCTGTACTGTTTTTATTTAATTGAAAAGTAGCTAACCCGTATTAGTTATATAACCATGCACTTATTTTAATAAATAATAAATTATAAACGTACCGATATGAAAGCCCGCTTCATGAGTTTCCATACAGGTTCAAACAGACATCACTCTATGCTGTCGTGCCAGTGGAAGGGTTTTTTTTTCTACATTTTGCACTTGAAGAAAATTTGGAGAAAAAAAACAGCCCAACATATCTTCATGAAGCCTGAACATTGGGTATAACTGTCTTACACAGAAAACGGTGGCAGTGATCGTTCTTGCTCAAAAATAAACTATGTGAATTCCGGAATATCATCATAAAGTGTAACAACGTAATGCATTTTAAATATGATAAGTTGTTTGTGCAGTGCTCGTCCCTTCCGCTTCTTTGCGTTTCGACTGTGTTCTTTTGAGCGCATGTTCGTTTAAAATGAACATCCCAAATTAACTGAAATTCAGCCTCTGTGGGGCCGCACAACAAAACAAAAAAAAATAGTTTGATCTCATTGTACAGTATCTATATAGAATGTGTATAGAACGTGTCTAACACATCGATACTCACGTATGAATCCACCTTATTCAAGCAGCACGTCCGACTTGTGGAAATCATTAGTTTAAAAGTGGCGCGGAAAACATGATCGAGCCGCCGGCGCCTCTTCAGCTATGAGAGGCTGTCATGTCGTTTCATTCGCTACACTTGTCAACGCCATTGAGCGTTCTGCACGTTTCTGGCTCCCTAGCACATTCAGGCCGTAATGCTGCGTTAAGTTGCATTTATTTTCACTTCTCGCTTCAGTGCAGACTTAAGAACTGAGTATAAAGCAATATAAAGGGCTGATCACCCAGTAATGTCGAGATGACGCTGGCTTACACTCTTCGTGGATAATAAGAGTTATTTTTTGACGCAGCCGAAACTGAGAATGTCTTGTAACAGAGGATGGCGCTCTGTTTGATTAGAGTCCTGATAGTCGTGATGCACACTGTTTGATAGTCGTGATGCATACTCTCAGGACTCTGTGTGATGCACACAGAGTCCTGAGAGTCCTGATGCACACTGCTTAAATAACGACAATGTTAACAAGGAGGAACTGTGATAAATCTCAGAAGTAACAACAAATAAATGTAACGTGTGACTATACATTTCTCTGGCACAAGATATATCCAGTGTTTACTAGCCCTACTGCACCAACAAGCAGATATTTGAGAAGCCCCGAGGTGGTATCATTTTTATTTGATGCTTTGTTGGCAGCTGTAACTACTACAGAGATAGTTAAACTTGAATATAAAATATCCAATAAATAGTGAGCGAGAAAGCACATTACTAGTGTAGAGCATGGAAACTCGAGTAGCGGGAATGACTTGGAAACATACATGCAAAAAGGAAAAAAAAACACATTACACCGGTCCACGCAAAATCACATATAATAGTAGGGAATAAGTATTAGAATGCACACAGAAGATATGCTTACACAAAAACAGAACGGTGCTTCCAAATGCGCACGCCTAAGTAAAGGCAAGCCATTCGGCCACACAATCGTGAACATGGATAAGAGTAAGATTTTTACAGACAATTGTGCAATTTCAAAGAGGCTCCATTGGTGTGATTTCAATTTTGCTGATGAAAAAAACACGATAAAGAAAATCAATCTTTTCACGAGTGCGCCATTTTAATACAGAGCAAATTAGTCGATAGAGAATAAAGCGAGAGCTGAGGAACAAATATTCTCGCCCATTGATGACATAGAAATCTACTTTCAAATTTAAAAGCAAAATGTCGTAAGCGCACTTTCTTAATTACGTTCCGAACTCAAAAAGAACTGAATAAGAAAGGTAGAGGTCAATCAGTAAAACATCGCTGGAATGTGCTCGATGAAAGAAGTCTCTGGGGCTTTGTATTTGCTATTCAGTCTATTCAAATGCAGTCCCATGCAAAGGTTCCGGCCAATGTCATTATCTGCAAAGATTTCGGGGACCTCTTTGTACCGAGACAAAGACGAGTATGCCAGAGTAGTTTTATATATAGGTTTAAAATTCTATCAAGTATTCTGACCACTTTATTTTTCCTTCTGTGCTGCCGCCGATGAACAAAATCAGGGCTGAACCTTGGTGCTGTCGGTAGTGCACGTTGCACTTAATTAAATAGACGGTTGCCTCAGAATACATGTCATTATTTTAATACATTATATAAGAACAAAAAATTCTAGAGTAGGGTGAGGCGATGGCTCCTTCATTTTGTCGTTTCGGTAGAGCCATATTGTGGCCAGCGGGACAAAATTGCAAGTTAAAAGTATTTTCATAATCGTCATCCTCAGCCTGTTATATGATCTTGAATGTTGTGAACATCTGATGTAATCGATGATGACGGTGATCGCGGTTTAAGTCTTTAACATAAATGATGCATATTTAGGGCATCATTTCACATTACACAGTTTCATCTCGTGTGACTCAAGCTCCATCTGTCGTTATTGCGCTTGTCGAAATTCCGTATATATCACATGCGCTGGTGGCAAGCTTAGTTTCGAACAGTTTCCTTTAAAAGGCAATAAAACATTCACATATTTACTTGATTTGCATACACAAATACACAAGGACGCAGAGGAAAGAGGGCGAGACAAGGGTGACAACTGTTACTGCCCCTTGACGCCAAGACAACGAATTAAGAGAGCCTGGTTGATGAGAATGTCATCATCTAAATAGCTAACTTTCCGAGGCAAATACCATGACCTAAAGAACAAAGATGTCTCATAGTGGTTAATTGTATTCTTTATTGCCCCTTGAGCTCCTTCCACGTTGACATTTATTGCGGTTAACGCAAACCAGAACGCAATATGATGTTCGTAAAGGTACGGTTGTGACGCATCGTAAACTGCATGCCATGTAACGAAGGAGGTGAGGCGAGCTGCGTTCCCTACGTCAGCTGCCTTGTGTTTTCGTGTTGCTGGTGTCACAATGCCCGTTATGTCCTTCAGCGAAGTGGTTAGAGGCTTTATAGTTGATACTTTTTTTAAATATTGCAAAAAAGGAACACGATAGGCGCTAAAAGAAAACGGAAACGCAGTTTCGGATCGTTCAGGTTACGTGTGTATAGAGTTAAGGAAAGTCCACTCACGCCAACGAAATACAAATTTACTTGGGTGTTTCTCGGACTATTTATGTAGTTTAACACCATAAAGCAATGTAATATGATGTTTTTGAAGTTGACAGAAGCGGTGTACGGTCACTTATTTCAATTTCGCTTAAAATCAACCAATCTCTTAACCGATACGGCGTTTTGAAAACATTCAATTGTTGACTGGGTATGCTACAAACATTCAAGTAATGAAGTCCCTGAACATACAGGCACGAATAACTGCGAATTTTTTAAACAGAATCTACCGAATAAACGGTCACCATATATTTACTGTGCAAGGGTGCATTTCTGTAAGCATGATTCTGCACAGAGAATTTCTATGAAACAGAATTCATGAGAATAACACATCTCGAGCTAGTTGGTTGAACATAGCTTGGCGAAAACAGCGCACACTTGACGAGGACGGAGAAAGGGAACACAGAGCACAGGCACTGACTAACAACCGGATTTTATTGCTCATACACCATGGTAAATATACAGCACCTATCAACAATAAAAACAAAAAGGTACAGCAAAATAAGCAAAACCTGACAGATACACACTCAAAGCACTTTAACGGCAGAGAACCATGATTATGTAGCCCCCGATAGGAAGGCTAACTCTTTATCTAAAAGGGCTATGGATCGGGTACTGACGCAGCTGTCTTTTTTAGGTTCACGTTTTTTGGACCTCTACGATTTCTCGAGTCATTTCTTCACACGACCTGCGCAGTGCGCTCGTGCTGCTGAATTGAGACGAGCATTCACAATCTCGGCAGTAGATGCCCAGATGTCCTGAAGTTCCCACTGTCACATTGTACTTATGCTCCAACAATCTTTTATTAAGGCATCTGTCGGTTTGACCAACGTATATGCGGTCGGACGACAATGGAATAGAATAAACAATGCCCTCAGCACATGGCACGAACCGATCGCGATGATTTGTGGTGCAGCCCAGATTCGTACGGCCCATCTGATTTACTCGTTTGCACAAACTTGACAAGCGATCAGGAGCTGAAAAAAGAACGTGTATCCCATTTCTGCTGCCTATCAATCTCAGGTTGCGCGAGATGCCACGCACGTAGGAAATGACGGTGCACTTCTTATCTTTGTCTCTTATGCGTGTCTAATTCGTCCTTAACATTGTCTCCGCCACTCAAGATAAGAGAGTTATCGGGTGCCCAGCCTTTAGTAGACGGCACTTCTGGTTAAAAATGCTATCTTCTAGCTTGTGCTCGCACGATTTCTTGACGGTACTGGTGAAGTATGAATGTATGATGCTGCGCTTAACCAACTTCGATTGAGCTGAATCGAAGGGAAGAAGTGGTTTGTTGGCCCGAGGCTCGAGGGCCCAACACACATGATCGCAGTTAAAATATAGACATAATTCTAAACATCGTATGAAACCATTGGATGGCAGTTCGTGGTGACAATGAAGGGGTTTAGAAGACTTGCAAAATGAGAGAGAACACTTGGAGCCTAGGATGGGACGGCTTCTATTTGGTAGTCAAGGAATACAAGGTAGTCATCAACAAATCTAAGCACTTGCTTCACAATGCTGTCCTGAAAGAACCTGCTTAAGACTCTGTCATGCATGGCCAGGAAAAGATCACTGATGATCGGTGCAAAAGACGAACCAATACAAATACCATTTTTTATGAAAAGCGAACCATTCCATTCTGCGTAGGTCGACGTCAGGTAAATGGAAAGTAGTTCTATGAAGTTGGCAGTTCAGATGCTGCTGGCATTTTGGAATTTTATGCTCGTCAATGCAGTTCTTGACGAAGTTGATGGAGTCATCATGATGTATTGCACAATATAAGCATTTTATGTCAATAGAAAAGGGCTTTTCACAGTTATCTTTTTAAAAACTTGAACAATGGTTCAGCATTTATTACCCAAAAGGGTCGTCATTTGCTAGAAGCTTTAGCTTGTTCTTGTAAAAAATGACTTCTGCCATGTCCCTGTTTCAGAAAAAATGCAGGAAGAGGAAAATCTGGCCAGGTATTCGCAGGTGGGGCATACTGCGCAGCTCGGATTTATAAGTGACTCAAAAAATCATAGAGGCCCAAAAAATCGTGAACCTAAAAGATAGCTGCGTCATTACCCCTTCCATAGCCCTTTTAGATAGAGAGTTAGCCTTCCTCTCGAGGGCTAGATAATCATGGTTCCCTTTTGTGAAACTGTTTTGAGTGTGTATCTGTCAGGCTTTGATTATTTTGATGTGCCTTTTTGTTGTTGTGGATACGTGTTGTATATTTACCATGGCGTGTGAGCAATCAAACTGCAGTTCGTAGTCAGCGCCTGTGCGCTGTGTTCTCTCTGTCCGTCCTCGTCAAATGCGCGCTGTTTTCGCTTCGTTAAATATTCATGAGGCATCGTATGTAAACTACGAGGTAAGTGATTCGGTAGCGTCATTTAGGCTTTTATTAGAAAAAATTCTGAGCGGCGGTCATCATAGATTAGAAATAAATATGAAACAATTCTAAATGTCACTAAACAAGAGTACAGCCCTCTTGCATAAATATTCAACTTTGATGCGATATCTCGCCAGGTTCTTGGGTGACACGGTGGGGCACGATCCAAGATTTCATAAGAGGAAAAATTTGACTTTACTCTTCAGGGCCACTAAGCTGAAAGGTCTCTCAATAAAAACTCAGAAGGTCCTTTATGCACACATTAAGACGACTGGAAGGCGAAAGCCATCTTTTGTTCTCAGTCGATTCAGTATTGTTCCTGCACCACCACCCTCCGAAAGCTTTCTCCACCTAATGGGGTTTTGCATTGACGCCAGGATCTGAGGCATCTGGTTTTGCACTGCCTCCGTGATCAGCCCACCGATGATCAAGCTAAAATGCACGTGATGGCGTCATCATGCGACGTCACTATGACGTGCCATATCATCATAGTGACGGTAATCTCATGATGACGTTATATGGTGACGTCATCTTGTGAGGATGATATTTTTCATCACTCGTGTGGACGTCGACGGGAGACGCCGACGCGGGACACCGGTCAATTTTCACGTTTGACAGAGAGATATATAAGATTCTTTAATGAAATGCCCGGACAGGTCAGCCTGGTTTGTCGTCTGGCTGGCTACTCCAGGTGTCGGGTGATTATGGTATATACAATGATCACATATACACCATATACACACAAATAGTACATACAGTCACAAACACACATATTTACATAAAAAGAGTCCTTCACAAGCTTTGGTTAAGCTGAGTGTTCCTCAGAACGCCAACAGCGCTTTTGTGCTGCGCATCGCACAACTGCTGTCTTGCCACGGGCCGAGAAGGTGCCGCAGTTCCAAGCTCGAGCCGCGTTGCAAATAAAGTGCCTCCTTCAGAATCTGTCGTTCGGCGTCGTAACGGGAACAGTCGCACAGTACGTGCTTTAGGTCTTCCCGAGTGTTACTTGTGGTGCACGTGTGTAAGTCCGACTGCCTGATCTTGTACTTGAAGTATTTCGTGTAGGTAACGTCGAGTCTCAGCCGGTGAATGCAAGTTTCATCTTGTCTGGTTAGTCCCTGTGGCATAGGAAAGCTACACGTCGGGTCTCTTCTGTGCAGCGGTCCGTACTGCTTATTTGCATCGCTCCATATTGTTCTCTGCAGATTCCGCGCGAAGGCAGATACCAAAAGCGCTGCGTTTTTTCTTGAGAAAGGAATTTCGATTCTCTCAGATGCTGTCTCATGCGCAGCTCTAGCAGCGGAGTCAGCTCGAACGTTCCCTTCGATGCCGCAGTGAGCGGGCAGCCACTGCAGTACTACATCGTGATGTAGTTCATGGGCATAATTGCATAGGCGCCTGATGTCTAGGACTAGTTGGTCTTGTGTACGTGGAGATTTCAGGGACTGCAGTGCGGCTCGTGAGTCGGAGAATATCACCCAAGAGTCGAGTCTCTGATCTTTAATGCATGCAAGCGCCTTCCGCAGTGCAGCCAGCTCAGTGGCAGCGGCGGATGTACGGTGACTGAGAGTGGCTGTGACGGTGACATTCGCCGACGGTATCCACACACCTACAGCAGATGATCCATCTGTGCACAGACCCATCCGTGTATAAACGTAACGGCGGTTTCAATAGTTGGTGTTAATGTGTTCGAGAGCGAAGTATGTCAACGCTGGCCCAGGTGTGTTTCTCTTGCTCTTGAACCCTGGCACTGTCATGACTATCGTCCAGGAAGGAAGCTGCCATTGAGGCCCCATCAATATCGACGGCTTTTCATACGTCGGGGGGAGTAACATTCGCACCTCAGAAATGCTGACTGAAGCAAGTGGATGATTTTGTACCCTTGCCGCATAACGCAGACAGACTCGGAGGAACTCTTGCTTAATTAGCAGGGCAGCCGAAAGACGTTTGCTTTCTGTCAAGGTCCCTACTGTCGATGTATTTTTCGGTAAACCTGGGCACACCCTCAAGGCTTTGTTTTGCATGCTCGTGAGCACCTGAAGATTTGATTTGGAGAGGCCCATGTAGGGCAGGAAGACTGTGCCGCTGGAGACCTTCACATAATGGTGTATATATGCGCAGTAGTGCACTCACGGAGCAGCCTTCAGCTTTACTTGACATTCATGCAGAGATGTTCGTGTATGATGCGAGCTTCTCTTTTAGTGATCGAATGTGAGGAGACCACGTCATGGATCTATCGAAGATCACTCCCAAGAATTGGTGACTTGACACGTATCGGATGTGAGAGCCCGCAGTCTTTAACTTGTAGTGTGACATATCCCGTTTGATAAAGGCAATGGCGGCACACTTGTCGGGTGACATGGATAGTCCACGTGTTTGTAAAAAAGTATCAATGGATTTAATGGCCTTCTGCAGTCTTCCGCGTAGTACTCAACGGTTGCGGCCACTGCACAATATGCAGATGTCATCTCTATATAAGGATATCTCAACCGATGCAGGGACACATTTTTCCAGACCAATGAGCAAAATATTAAATAAATTCGAGCTTAATACACTACCCTGAGGGATCCCACGAGGGACTGTATGAAAAGTGGTGTCGTCGTCTTTAGTAGTCATGTGCACCGACCGGTCAGTGAGATGGTCAGAAATCCAGCTGTACATACAGCCACTGACTCCTGCAGACCTCAGAGTGTGTAAGATCGCCTCGTGTGTCACGTTATGAAATGCGCCCTTGATGTCGAGGAACACGGCAATGGTAATGTTATGTGCAAGTTTGTTAAGCCTAATGCAGTTAGGAAGACTGAGGACGTTATCTATGCTATTGCGGCCCTTTCTGAATCCCGACATCTATAGGCGTTAGTGCTCACCAGAACCCAATCCAGACGCATCAGCACCATCTTCTCCATAATCTTTCCCACACAGCTGAGAAGAGCTATCGGACGATATGAGTTGATATCTGTTGGAGTCTTGCCAGGTTTGAGGACAGGGATGATTCGAGCCCGTTTCCAACTAGGTTCGAGGCGGCCCCTCTTCCAGCTGGCATTGAAGATAGCAAGAAGGTGCATCTTCGCCATGTCACCCAGATGCGACAGCTCAGCATAGCTGGTGGAGTCAGGTCCAGGAGATGATGTTTTGTCTACTGAGGCCAGGGCGCCAAGCAGTTCCTGGAACGAGAACGGCTCGTCCGTCACACTAGTGTCTACTGTCACAGCAGCAGAGACATTCCGTGCCAATCGTGGTACGGTTGTGATCGCCGTTGCTGTAGTTATCTTGTAGCAAAAAGCCTCCGCCATGTCCAACTCACTGACGTTGCGGGATAGTGCAACAGAACTAAAAGGATGCAGTTGTGTCGGCGGGATCCTCAAGCTTCGCGCTATATTCCATATTCTAGACAGAGGTTTCCTGGGATCAAGCTTGGAGCAGAGAGTGCGCCACTGTCGCCTGTCCAGCTTGTCTAGATGACGTTGATTGCGTTTCTGCGTTCGCCTGGCTTCGCGAATGTCGTCTATAGATAGTGTTCTACGAGCACGCCTCTCAGGTCTGCGGCGTATTGCTCGAAGTCTCTCGTACTCAATGTCAGCCGTTTTGCGATTCCCAGGCGGCTTGAGATGCTTAGTGCTACTGTGCTTTGTTTGACATATAGCATCCACAAATTCCTCGTAGGTAATCTCAGATGAGTACGAATCTTCGAGAGTTGCGCTGTACACTTCCCAGTCAGTGCAGCGAAGAATCCTGCCTTTTATATATGCATCTAAGGCTAACGTCTTAATAAATGAAGAACCACTCTCTTAATAAGTACGCGTGCACGCTCTGCGTGTGTGTGGGTGTTTACCCGTGGTTAGCACTCATCTTCCAGGCTACAGCGGTACTTTGCTGAGGGCCGCATTAACGCCGCTATTTAAAATAACATGTGTTGTTGCACTATGTGCACTGTTTTCTGTGACCGAATTGACGCAGTCGGAAACCTTATTGATGAGGTGACTCGAGTTTTAGGTATTTGTGCACCAGGGAAAGGCAGGTGAAATAAAGCATGCGACAGTTTCTTTAAAGAATGAAACCACGGTTACCACTATCGCAATCAGTCAGATGCAAAATTAGGATTGTGTTATTTTCTTTCTGGAAATTCGAAGAGAATATATTAAAGTTTTCTAATAACTTTAGTACTAGTGTGAAATCCGTTCCCTTGCTGTACTTAAGGCATTGCACCTTAATTCAAGAGCAGCAGTCGTGAAGGGGGTAAATGCCTATACGTGACACCGTGCGCCTTCCTGCGAGGCGAATCGTACGGGGTTCCGTGCACCTTAAGTACCTTTATCTCCTTCCAAACTTACCCTTCTTGTTTACAGCACAGGCGAGCTAATTTCAAACTCAATGGCGACTTTTCTACAGCATCCAGTTTAGGGCTACGCTGTCTATGCTCTCTGAAGTAGCTTCATAGCGGCACAGTAAAGAGGAGAAGCTGGCCACAAAGGAAGGTGCCTGGTTGTGGGTCAGCGGAAGACAACAGCAGCTGGTTTCAAGGCCTCGCGCAATGGTAGGGGCGCTCGGTAAGTCGCGCTAATATAAAGGTAGCGTGGACGTTTGGGCTAGTTTGTCACTCATGATCATAGTTTACTACACAGGTGAAAGCAAGGACAATGAAAAGCAGGAACTGCGCTTGTCTCCTTCTTTTTCGTCGTCCAAGTTTTAGTCCGCGTGGTAAACCGTGATCACCAATAGGAAGTAGTGGCCACTTTTGACGTGACGTGGTGCATGCACGCCCATATATTGACGCGGTGCACTACGCGTTGTACTTGGCACAACCTACACACATACACAGCTTATACAGCCAAAACATTTCAAGGCATGCAGCCGCTGCACTGCGTTCGTTTGATGAAGGCGCAAGGTAAGGTTAAGAAATAGGCTTGACTCTTATAAGTATTAGCTGTTAATTTCTTGTAAGTGAGCGTGCGTATGTATTGGCAAGTGTGTGTCTATTGTAACTGATATGCGGCAGTTCGTAGTAGGGGTTCGCGCTGGGTAATTCCCGAGACGTAATGAAATATCAGGCGTTACGTAGGCCAATATTAGGTATAACCTTCCCCACTATATTTTAAATGCGAAGCATTTCTTAACGAACCTCAGGCACTTTGGCCATTGCTATCTATCTATCTATCTATCTATCTATCTATCTATCTATCTATCTATCTATCTATCTATCTATCTATCTATCTATCTATCTATCTATCTATCTATCTATCCGCCTACGTCTGGGCGCTCTCCTGGTCGTCTCCATAACTTGTTATACACCAAAATTGGCATAGCAAGGGATCAGTGTATGACGAACACGATTCACTGGTCAAGACATGAATAACGCAAAATACCTGTCGCGTACGTCATGAAGCCTTTTCTCTCAGTCACGTGTGGCACATACCCGTAAACCAGAGTTAATGTCATGCTGGCATGTGGCACAGGTGATACAGAGTCTCAACCAACACCGTAACCGCGAACACACAGATTGACACGCAAGGAAAGTGATAATAATAATATTTGTAGGGGTTTTATATCCGAAAACCATGATATGATGTGAGAGACGCCGTAGAGAAGGGCTCCGGAAATTCTGACCATCGGGTGCTCTTTAACGTGTACTGAGATCGCACAGAACACGGGCATCTACCATTTGCCTCAATCGAAATGCGACCTCCGCGGCCGGGATTGAACCCGCGACCTTCGGGTGAGCAGCCGAGCACCTTAACCGCTACACCACCGCGGCGGACGCAAGAAAAGGTAGGAAAATGAAAACATAGCACGTTTGGATGACACTCAGCTACAGTTCGCTCGTCCACGTGGCCCGTGGCACTTCCTGGCATACCTGGCACTTCACTACACTTAGACTCCTCATAGCCGCGATCACGAACGGATCCGATAACAAGTCCGGTCAAGCTGCTGGTGCTCACTGATCACGGTGATGATGACCTTATTCAAGAACTGTCAAGAACCCCTTCTACACATACACAGGGGTTCGTGAAACGCGCGTGCGTTCTCCGTGATAACGGACATGTATAAGGATAACAACTGCAACTGCGACAGTAACGTACGTGCAGTGCGCCTGCGCGTGCCACTCGGCTGTGTATATATCTATGGAAGCTTTCCTGACTGAAGCTTAGTTGCGAGTAACGCCAGTCCTGTGCATTTGTGTTCCTTCTTTACTTTGTCCTTTTCGGATTCACGGTATCCAATATTAAATGCGAAGCATTTCTTAGCGAACCTCTGGCACTTTGAGCGTTTCTATCTACGTATCTATCTATCTATCTATCTATCTATCTATCTATCTATCTATCTATCTATCTAGCCGCCTACGTCGGGGTGCTCTCATGATCGTCTCCTTAACTTGGTGTAGACCAAAATTTGCATGGGAGGGTAAGACGATTTCACAAAGATGATTGCCGGGTCATGACATGAATAACGTTAAAATCCTCTCGCGTACGTCGTCAAACCCTTTCCACTAGACACGTGTGGAACATACCCGTTGACCACAGGCCGCGGTGTACGGGTATGCGCCACAGGTGATTGACAGTTTATATCTACCCAGGAACGGCGAGAACAGACATTGGTAACTTAAATGCTAGAGCGTTAAGGAAAACCAACATCGGCAGTGTTGACTCAATGAATGGAAAGAATGAAAATTAGGATACCAGCAGGAATCGAACCCAAGCATTTTACGTGGCAATCAGGTATTCTACCACTGAGCCACGCCAGGTCTATAAACTGGTTTGGAAAAACAACCTACGCAGGCGTAATATCGGTGCAACGGGAATTTTGGTTGTGGCGCTGGCTATCTAATTTTACAAGGAAGCAATAAACACTACATGATACTCCTACGATTTGTACTCCTACGATACAGGCGTCATATCAGATTAACGTCTGTAGTTCCAGTGCTGGGTCCGCTTTTATAGCAGTCTAATAAACATTATGTTTGTATTTCTATTACTCAGCAAGCTATACTGAAGCATTGTTCGACCCCGGAGGAATACATTACCGAAAGTTACATGTGATATCCACATCACCGCCTCGTAAGGTCCATTTCGTCCACCAGAACGCCGCAGTGTCCTCTTCATGTCTTACGACGCTGGGCGATGACCTCATGCTGACCGAGGATGCTGCCAGATTGATTGACAGCCGTTTTGTAGACTACGCTACGTAGCCCACATACGCCCAGGTAGTCTACGAATACGATAAACACCATCCACTGATGTTTGTCTACGTAGTACTATCCAGGCCTACCAGCCTCGATGGCCTATACCTCACCAACGAGAATGGCGACTTCAGGTTCCGACATGTCGCCGGCTCTATCGACAGACAATTTGTCGACACAATGACCGAGGCATCCACGAATTCCAACAGCTCTACTATATCACATACTTCACTACACATGGACCCCTCGTCACCACGATCACGACCGGATCCTATAACAAGTCATGACCAGCTGCTGGTGCTCACTGATCACGGTGATGATGCCCTTGCTCAAGAACTCTCAAGAACTTCTTGAACACATGCACACGGGTTCATGAAACGTGCGTGCGTTCTCGGGCCACGTAGAAGCACTACATATCAGCTTATCGATTCTGGTGTTGGTAATACCCACGTTGCCTTTGGCAGCTTTACCCAACCGTAAACAATTGGTTATATAACACATGTGCGGCTCTGCAACATATATATACATATATATATATATATATATATATATATATATATATATATATATATATATATATATATATATATATATATATATATATATATATATATATATATATATATATATATGCGTATAAAATTTATACATTTCTTTAGCGTCATTTTGTAACGTGTCGCTATGTAAAAAACTTACGCCAAAGTCACCTACCCCCCGCATGCTTCGCATAATATCGACTCCCACGGTACGTGGGATCTGCCGAATTTTTTAAGAATATAAAAAGTCCGACCGCGAGCCTGTATTGTCTCTACAAGCTTATACAGTTTGTAGAGCATAGACACGCGGTACGATATCAAGCCTCCGAAGGAGTCCCTTATCACAACTCATCTCGTATTTTTATGCTGGCCTTGAAAGTCTGGGGCGTTTGTTTACCATTTATCATAAATTTTTATCTCTTTATAGCGCTGGTATGACGTCACTACTTAGAGCGATGAAGCTTTATCGCAGACCTGTAGTTTGTTTTCACGTGTAAGCCAATGGAAACCGACAAAAAAAAAAGAAAGCTTCAGTGTTCAGTGTACGCAATGTTGTGCGTTTACTCTCAACTTAACAGCGCTGGTTCGCGTACGGCAATCGGTTGTGATTGCTTCGACCACTGAACTGTGATCGTGTCTTGGAAGTTTATTGTTCACTTGTTAGTACTACACTTCAAACTTTGCTAAATCAATGCAAGAACATGCATCTCGTCCCCGTGTTTCTGGGGCTGCATCTTATTGTATATATACGCCGTCTTTACATTATGTATCGTTGTAAATAACTTGATATAAAGCACTACATGCCAGCTTCCCGCGTCTGGTGTTGGTAACACCCATGTTGCTGTTACCATCGTTACGCAACTGTAAACAAGTGGTTATATAACAGATATGCGACTCTTCATCATATGAGTGTGTGTATACTACTTCCATATTTCTCTACCGTCATTCCGTAACGTTGCGCTCGATGTGAAAAAAAAATCACAGCATATCCACGGAGTGAATGATGATGAGTGGGCGAAGCTGCGGAGGTTGATCGGTAAACCGTGAATCTTCCGTGAATTCTGCCCAGTACATCATCACCGACGTGAGATCGGGCGCGTTTATACTAAAGGTTCGATGAGTTATGACGACTTGCAGCTCACTTTCATTTTACATGTACGCTGTGAATTTTCATTGTTTAGAAAACCATTGCTTTAAAAAACATCTGGCGTCTTTCGTTAAGCAGCTGGCGTCTTTTCGTTTTGCTTTAGAAACATCTGGCGTTCTTTCGTTCTGCTTTTAGAAAACATCTGGCGTCTTTCGTTGGTTTATTTCATCAATCAACGGCGTTTTGAACAAAATTTTTATTGTTTAATCACGCACAGGAGAAATCTCACCAGGCACTACCTTGGAGGTATACAATGGCTGCTAATGGGAATGAGAGACAGAAGAAGTCGGCTTTTAGCTAACACTTACACTTCTACTTCTACTAACGTTTCCTACTGTTACATGCCAATGGCTGCTAATGGTGAATGAGAGACAGAAGAATTCGGCTTTTAGTTAACGCGCACGCTGCGAATTTTTTATTGTTCAACAACGCACAGGAAAAATCTCCCACCGGCACCACCTTGGAGGTGAAGATCTGGTACTAGCGTTACGACTGGTTACGCACTACTACGACTACAAGGGACGAACGGGTGCCGCCTTAAGGAGCTTCGCCCCTAAAAATTCGGCAGATGCCACGTACCTTGGGAATCGATGTTATGCGAAGCATGCGTGGAATGGTGACTGTGGCGTAATTTTTCCCATTGAGCGAAACGTTACGGAATGACGCTAGATAAATGTGGAAGTGGTATACGCACGCTCATATGTTGAACAGTTGCATATGTATAATGTTTTATATAGCCAGTTATTTACAGTTGCGTAACGATGCCAACAGCAACATGGGTGTTAAAACACCAGACGCTGTAAGCTGATATGTAGTGCTTATATTCTTCAATACTGGATAGCGCGTATTCGAACAAGACAAAGAAGGAACACCGATGCGCATGACAGGCGTTACACGAAACTAAGTTTCATTCAGGAGTGTTTCCCTAGCCCTTTCAGCCCTGGATTTTTTATTTTGATCGGGGACATTTTTTGTGTTTGTTTTCCTAATAGTTATGACCTCAGAAGACCACAAACGAAAAATTGAGCCAGTGGTGCAATTAATAATGGATTGACAGACATGACATCAAATTAGGTCATCAGGGCTCAGCGGTTGTGAAATGAGAAAAATGGCATCTTTTTGCCGCTATTCACTAGAGTACACAAAATGTGAACCACGTCTCATTTTTCAATGTGATACTCATTGAAACAGCTTCGGTACGTCGACCCGAAAATTGCGCTTGGCCGCCTCAGCTGACCCGCCACGACGTCACCGATGACTTCGGTCAAGCTTCTTTTTCACTACGGCTCCCAGCTCCGCAAGCATGTCACCATTTTGGTGTCAAACGCAGTGGGGATCATTGAAGAAGTATTCCCCCAAGAATAGCGAGTTTTGGTTTCATTTCCGAGGTGCTAGGGGAAATGTTGTGTCAGGGTGTCAATTGACACCGCCAGGGCCAGAAGGGCTAGATATATACACAGTCGAGTGGCACGCGCAGGCGTACTGCACATACGTTACAGTCACCGTTGCAGCTGTTACAGTTATGCTTATACTTGGCCGTTATGACGGAGAACGCACCAACGCACGGGGAACGAACGCACGCACGCACGAACCCTCGTGCATGTGTGGAAGGGGTTCTTGACAGTTATTGAACAAGGTCATCATCATCGTGATCAGTGAGCCCCAGCAGCTGGACCGGACTTGTTATTCGGATCCGTTCGTGATAGCGGCTACGAGGGCTCTAAGTGCAGTGAAGTGCGACGCATAGTACAGCTGGTAGAAATCCTGGATGCCTCTTACAATGAAATGATCCATAATGCCGCCTGTCGTGGACGTGGCAGGGATGTATTTTGATGCCCTGTCCACATCCAAGTCCTCTTTGATGCAGTATAAGGACCAGGCATTGTTGGGTGATGGTAGGCCTGGTGCTCTCGGCAGATTGATTGTAGGAAGCGTTGGTCCCAGTTTTTGCGTAATCCACGCGGTCCACGTTGCTGACCACGTCGACGAGTGGATGGTAGTTGAGCGTCTTCCAGGGCTGTTCTATCTTCAGCTTCCTAACTTTCCTTACGTTCGTCGCGGTGGTGTAGCGGTTACGGTAGTCGGCGGCCGACCCGAAGGTCGCGGGTTCGATCCCGGCCTCGGCGGTCCAATTTCGATGGAGGCAAAATGCTAGATGCCCCTGTACTGTGCGACCTCGGTACACATTAAAGAATAACAGATGGTCAAAATTTCCGGAGCCCTTCGTTACGGTGTCTCTCATTATCATATCGTGGTTTTGGACATGAAACCCCAACAATTATTATCACTTTCCTCGCGTGTCAATGTGTTTTGAATAACTGAGAGCTAAGCTAGTTGGTAAGTATTCATTCTAAAAAGACAGGGCGTGCAAACACGGACACAAGAAAGAAGTCAGGACCCCACTTTGTGTCGTGACTTCTTTCTTGTGTCCGCGTTTGCACGCCTTGTCTTTTAAAGACGAGTCTTTCTTGGGATACTTAAACGGAGAAATTTTGGTCTGTCTTTCTGTCTGTCTGCCTGTCTATCTGTTTGTCGGCACGTCCCTCGATTCAGCCACTCGGCCAAAGTTGAACCACTTGCCCACGGGCCAGCCGTCTTGAACTGATACGACTGTTCATACTTGTGAACGCTGTCGATCAAAAAGTAAATATCACGCATATCTGAGGTGCAACATCACTAGGTAAGTATTAGGTGGCGTGTTCCTTTAATAGAAAATGCATACATATGTAATTTTAAGGACCCTAGTTTCTTAAGCTGCGCTCAAAATGCGACTGCGCTGAAATTTGCCTTCCTCCGTGCCCTCCGCACGAGCTCATTGTTGTGTTTCGGTTTCGGTTCTGTATTGCACTGTACAAATGCCATGGGTTGGTGTTGAAAAACTTTAGTTTTGAGAAGGCCGAGAAGGTGAAAAAAGTATTTGAAAAATAAAAAAGCAGCGTTGTGGGCGGCCTTCAGGCTGCGGTTGTGGGCGCCGCTCTGGCATTCCTGTTTTACCCAGGCGACGTGTAAATAAAAGAGTGTGTGGAGAGTACTCGTTGAGTGCGGACGTTTCTTCTGCTTCAGCGCTTCGTGTCAAACCCCGTGTTCGGGCTGGCTGGCGTCCCCGCCGGTCGCGTTGGTCACCGCCGGTCTTCGCCTGCTGCTGCGCCGGGACTACCAGCACGCAACACAGCACTCATGTTTCCCGACGTATTGCCAGATGGCGTCCATATCTCACGCAGCGCCTCTTCCATCGTCTTTACACGACATTTGCAGCGAAGCACGCAGATACGCGACCAATTTTTTAGACTGTCAATGTGTGTGTGTTCGCGGTTACTGTGTTGGTTGAGACTCTGTGTCACCTGTGGCACATACCCGCAAAACATGGACTCTGGCATGCGGGTATGTGCCACAAGTGACCGAGAGAAAGGGTTTCATGACGTACGCGACAGTTATTTTCCGTTATTCATGTCATGACCAGTGGATCGTGTTCGTCATACACTGATCCCCTGCCATGCCAATTTTGGTATATTTCATGTAATGGAGACGAGCTGGAGAGCGCCCAGACGTAGGCGGATAGATAGATAGATAGATAGATAGATAGATAGATAGATAGATAGATAGATAGATAGATAGATAGATAGATAGATAGATAGATAGATAGATAGATAGATAGATAGATAGATAGATAGATAGATAGATAGATAGATAGATAGATCGAAACGGCCAAAATGCCTGAGGTTCGCTAAGAAATGCTTCGCATTACATCGATCCCCACGGTACGTGGGATCTGCCTATTTTTTTTTGTATAATAACCCGTTATATAGCATCCCGCAGGTCGTTTTTAAGATGCTGAGACGAACTGAAATGAAGCTAAATGTTTTACTCTCGATATATCGAAATGCAAAGATTCAAAGTCATTCTTTCCATGATGCCTGAATAACTGCATCCCCAAGGTAACTTGTATACTTTTTCACTAAGACCGCACTCTAATAAGGGTCTGTGAAGAAACTTATGATGGGTGATCCTCAAGGTTTTCACGCTCGAGTAGACTCTTGCACTATTTTGCGAAAAGGAGCATGAAGGCGAAGCTTACCGAAGAAAAGCACTTAGCTGCTGCTGATAGCACACTCCGTGGCATTCACAATGCGGGCTCACTTCCTCTTCTCACACAAAGCAAAAAGCCACGCGTACGACGCCAGACAGAAGAGACCGCGTTTGTAATAAATGGCTCTTGCACACTGGGAAAAAATAAACGTGACATACGGCCCAACGTGCATGGAAATGGGGGAACTAGTTCGTATCCACGCTCATTTGTCACGCTACTGAATGGATGAAGAGTGAGAACGCAGCAAACAGAATGGCAGTAAGCTGACTGTAGGATAAGTGGAATCCCTTTTATTTTTACTTTTCACCACAAGTTCCTGCATGACGCCTCTACATTGAATAACGCGATACTGTGAAAGGATGAGTTCTGGTCAAGCGTCAAGGATTATTCAAACAAATATACGAACGCTATTGTCACTTGCCCTAGAAGAGCATTTGGTACCGTTACGCAGCATCATTTAAAAGCTTCCAATTATTAATAATCATTGTAGTACGCATACACGTCAAAGCTGCCGTGCACCTTGGTATATGTGTAAGTGTTCGGTCGACGAGCAATCAGTATCCGAAGGGAGGCTACTCCATCCGTATTACAACAAAGGCGCACACACTATGGTAATCCTTGCTTTTTAGCGGGGACGTGTGAGACATGACAGAAGAAAGTATGTCCGCAGTGTCAGAATAACAGTCACCTGAACCCGAAGGTAATGTTTCGACTACAATCAGAGGATTGTTTTCGTCACGACAAAGTAGCTGTTGCTTTCGTGAGGACACTTACCTTGCAAATATGGACTTGGGGTTGTTTTGCTCCTCCACCATTGATAAATGCATTTCTGAGCTTTTGGCGCTATTTGTTTTTGTATGGGTGGGGCAGTGCAAATTTTTTAGAACCTGCACGTGGACTGGTGGCATTAGTACGATTCTTGTCGGTGTCGTACATTAAAATCCCGTTATGTCATAATCCCGCGCTATAAAGTGATACGCAGTGCATTCTATGAATTCAGGGTGTCAACATCCGGCGATTGCATTAAGATGTGGCAGTAAAAAAAATTATAGTCATGAGCATGCTCCCGAGCATGCTAACAGCATAGAAAACAACCGTTGCAAAAACAGCTCACACGCATGGCAATAGTGGCAACCATGTTTCTTATTATAGACATTGCACGTCAATAATTTATTGGTCAGATTTAAACTGTATTTCAGTGCTGCATGTTCCTAATTTGTGGAAAAATATATATTGTGAAATAAATGCAAACCTCTTTTTTGTAGTCACAAATGGCTGCCTCAGAATACTGCTTGGCACGAGTAACTTTTCTAGAGGACTGTGCAGTTCGACAGGCAGTTCAATTCTGTAATTTCAGTTAGGTTTCCTTCTTTATTTTGTATGTTACAGTTGAATAATAGGTATTGTTGAAGGCATTAAACGCTGGCAAATGTAAATAGCAGTCTAAACAGTAGATAAGCCTCCAACACTTAGAGCATATAACCACAAAGAACGACACTTAACCATACAAGTTAATAACTCTCTCTCACAGCAAGTATCTTCTACACGTAGTCATATATAAGCTTAAAAATAAAGTGCTGCTAAATAATCAGTTATTAAAAGATTCGGTTACTATCTGTCTGACAAAGCAGCACACAGTGATGTACTTCAAAGCCCGCATGATTGCACTTTTCTGACTGCTACATGCTGTTTTGCCTACCTTGCTTTCCTCTTGCGTGGCATCGACCCGTTCTCGGCACATAATGACTAAAATGAGTGCTTCCTACTCGCAGAGTTGAGTTCAAGACAGTTTCTATGACAAGCACGACATCGCAGCTTCCATTCATTCTTTCTTTCGCTCACAATACATCCTGATGACAGCATCCTCGCCGGGATATCTCTAAGACGCTCACTCAGCCTTTGCAGAAAAAAAACATGACATATCAATAAGGAACAAGCTGACTTCATACAGAGTACCGGAGATTCCTGGCCTCATGTGAAAAAAAAAGTCAAAGGAGATACAAAGATAAGCAAACGTCGCGCCCCCAGACTGATATACGCGACAGTTTCTGAGGCAGCGTGCTTAGCTTTTTTTTGGCTGCTACTATGATCTTTATTGTATTTGTTGATAGCTCTCTGGCGTTTTTCTTACAATACCGAGATTATTCGGCGAGAGCCGGCCGCTGTCAAGTAAGGCGCCGAAGTCGGTAGCACGCTTGCCTGAAGGAACCTCAGTTCAGTCACGCGTCAGCTACGCATTCCGGGGCACGCCTGCACCGAGTTTGGTAAGCACTCACGCTGGTGCTTTCGTTACCCATCCGCCCTTATATTTTGCAGCCGTCTCGAGACACGTTTGAGCGTAGTGGAATGTGACAGTGGCATGTGTAGGAAGTCGAATTCACTCGTTCGATAGAAAATGAACAGAGACTGCTGCTGCAGACGCGCCTAAAAGACAGAAAGAGATGAAATTGAGTGTATACATACACGCAGGAAAGGAATATGTACGTGTGCGTTCTTTCATAGTAGACGAGATAGTACCGGCATGTGTGAACTGCAATGAATTTGATTTGATTTACGCTTTGCTGAGGCTATGCTAAAAAGCTGGGCTCAAATTTAGAACGATTGGAACGACAAAGCACACAAAGTGCGAATTGCTACGTTAAGAGTACTTTAATTGTGATCAGTAGCCACTGAACAATAAATACATCTGCAGCACGCCTTTCCACGAGAGAATTTGGGCTGATAGTTATCAAACTAATAAAGACATGATATCTTGCGAAATTCCGCCATGGTAGCCTTGTGGGTATGGTGCCCGCCTGCTGACCTGAAGGTCGCGGGATCGAATCCCGCCTGCGGCGGGCCGCATTTTCGATGGAGGCGAAAATGCTTCAGGCTTGTGTATTTAGATTTAGGTGTACGTTAAAGAACCCCAGTTGGTCAAAATTTCGCGATCCCTCCTGTAGGGTGTTCCTCATAATTATATCGGGGTTTTTGGGTCGTTAAACCCCAACGACTCTTAACAGGTTCAAGCAAGCAAGTTTATCGACATGTTTATGTTTGCCTTGCTGACTGTCGCTCTACTTCAAAAAGAGAGGGCGAAAAAAAAAACAAAATTGTGCGCTTTTTCATGATAAATCTCTGCCGACCACTTCAACATTCTCTCATCCTAAGTTTCATTTCTCGCGGATTATTTTTGTCTCGTTCTCTGCTCCTGTGTCGATGCCTGAACGCCTAGCCTTTTTCATAGTGCATAGCTTCAGCTTATTCTAGCCCAAGTCATTTAGGCGTGATAGAAGGTCAAACGTTCGCCATTAGATAACTCCTTTAGGCATACAAAGATAAAAAAATCAGGCTGTACGGGCTGTGTTTGCCAGCAGGTTCATCAGCTGTTAATGCACCATTCCCTTATGCGAAAGGTACCAGAACCCTGTGATGAAATACAATTTACAGATAAACTTGAACAATGCAGACCAACCATCGTTCTTTGATATTCTAATGAACGTTAACACAAGCGAGCTAGAAGTACTATGTTTAGCATAACTAGACACACACACACACACAAACACAAAACGTGAGTCTATTCATTCTGTATCGTAGACGAGAAAAACAGGAGTTAGCCTTCCGTTGTATTTATCCTTTGGCACCATTAGCCTGGACATCAAAACACTATTAAGAACATCCCTAGCCAGAGAACTGAAACCACTCTGGTTTGACGGTCGGTAACACGAACTAAAAAATGTGATAAACTGTGTTGTCAGCTTTTTAATAAATGGCAATGGCCTAAACCAGCGTAGTTGTAGCGGAAGCAGTTAATGTATTACTTATTTGAAAATGCCCTTGGCCTAACGTGTCCTTCAAATATGTTGTTCCTTTCTACCACATGTAATTTTATATCTCTTGCCAACCTTGGCCTGATCAAAGTAAACAACGAAACCTTTAATACCCCGGCACCTCCGCTCACAACCTGTCGAAAAAAATTGATATACTGGCTTTTGCTTTCCTCAAAGTTTCATTAATTTACAAACTGCGAGAAGTTTCCAAGACAGTTGGAAGGGAAGCAGAAGTGACGACAGGCTTATTCTAAAGACCTCGCATCACTCGAGCTGCCTTGGAGCGCTTATTAAATTGAACCGCTTCCCTGAAACTGTCAGCTCGAGATTGAAATCTGAGAGGTGTCCTATTATGAGCTGTCAAAGCGCATTATTTTTTCAAGAGTTTTTTTACTGCCTATACTTGCACGTTTTTTTCGGCAGCGCCTTCCTTGTTGCAAGGATCCCTCGAACGAACGAAAGTAATTGAACTTTAGCGCTGTCCTAGCAATCACTTATTTTGCGCCTTTCGTTTCTCGACATGTGACACCTGGTTTCCAGCCAACCTAAATTGGCCCTTGGCATGAGTCAGAGGAAAATGAAAGGTTAGGCTGTCCTCCATCACATTCAATACATGTGATTGCTCTCTCTGTTTACTTTGCATTTTCGATGCTCCGTGGAATTTTAGCTTCCGTTAGCGGTGCGACAAGCATAGCGTTTCAGGTTGCAGAGCACACCATCACACCACATTTCGATAAATACTGTATTATGTGCGCTATAAGGCACGATTAATGCTAATATAACTGAGTTCAGAACGTCGTAGGATGTAGATATGTCTCTAAATCCTTTACTTTGTTTCACTCTGTGACATCTCCGGCTGCTTAAAGTACTGCTTAATGATCTTACACACAAACGTGCAGCCGTTCAAGCTCTATAAGTCGTATAAGCACTGAGCATGCCTGGTATTCATTCGATAAAGGTTATTACGTTATGCAAAACATAATTTGTATGGGAAACACTGCAAAAACTGATGACAGTTTGTGTTGTTCTTTTTACGAGCAGCTTATGTTGCGTCAAGCTTAAAGGAGTCCTGACACAAAAATTTTCGCCCCGCGTTTCTTTGCTGCAATGTGTTGCTGGGGCCCTGTTAGTCATAACACGGCACATGGTTTGCTGCAGCGCGCGACAGATAATTAATTACAAGCTCCTCATTACCGACACAGCCTCAGTTTCGGTTTGACAGAGCTCCAAAAACGACAAGCCGCCGGGTGCAACTATCACCACCTAGCGAGTGAAACGCTCGGTCACGTGAGCACACAGAACAGTGACGCATTTCCGCGCGGTCTGTCGTCGTCGGGCTCATTGTCATCTGATGGCGACGATTTTCTTGCGGCGGGGACCTTAGCGGGGATGGAATAAATTTTCGACGTGGCGAATCACTTCAGGTTTGACCCGCTGGCGAGGAGCGATTCGTCGGGAAGCGCGTCAAAACAGAAATGGCGGCTACGACGTCATCATAACTTGTACCGGCTGAAACGTTTACGTAGGGGAAGTAGGGGGGGGTCACCTCGGGTCACCTCTGAGGGTGTCAATGCACCAGGTGCGGCCTATAATGCTGGATCGCGCTCGCGAACTTCAAAAGTCATATAAAATACATTCCAAGCTTTATTCGCTGTCGGTATTTTGCAGACGGCACACGCACGTACACGGAAATCGATCCAGCAGGCTATCTCGGCCGCGAAATTTTGTGTCAGTACCCCTATAACGATACATGACCAACATTGCCGAGCAGTGGCTACTCTTGCTGAATGCTTTTTCAGGATGAAGTACGTAATTTTTGAAGCATTTTTTTATCCGAGCAATCAACGATGGCCATTGACCAGTTGGACATGCTTCGTGACAACGAAGGATGTCCAACTATGCCTGCATTCAAGCTCTGAAGCTGCTTAAATGTGCGTGAGTGTGAAAAAAATGTCAGACGTAAATGCCAATAACCTAACCTCAAGAAGTGTGTCAGTCGCTTAAAATTTACGTAATATAATCTCCTACATGGTAAAGTATTTCTAAAGGACTTCTCAAAGCCACTAAGCCCGCCTTTAGGAAATATTTGGTGGATCAGAAATGTTCAGACCCCTGTCAGAGTGGAATTAGCTGGTACGGTGTGTTTCTACAATTGCGAAACCACCAACACAAGCGAAACGAGACATGCAGGCTCTGAAAGACGGCTTACGCAGCTTAAAAAATACTTCATCCCTGGTCAAAGCCTGAGGTGTTTAGCCACTTAATTTCGGTGTTTCGGATAAAACATACCAAACCGTTTTTGATTATATCGTACCACCATAGCGACATGCAGAAACGTCTGCGTTTGCCAGCTACGCAAAAACAGAAAATGTATAGACCTTCGTTTATATGCTACACAGCAATATAAATGTATATTTATACTCACCTAAGCTTCCTAACTCTTCTCTAGCTGTTTCGTTTTCCTTATTAAGCTTTTGCAAAGCCATGCCTTGAAGTGGTTCAATTGCCTTCGAAAGTAATACCAAACAATGAATTGTTGATGGAGCGATGTCGTATACGTGCCAAAAAATCTTGCAAGTCTCAGACGGGCATGCGAATAAATTTAACACATGCAAAGTTGTCTATCATCATCGGCAGCTGCAAGCAGCCAGTGCCAGAAACATCGGCAAGTCGCCATCTATCACTCATTTCACAACAGCACACTCTTCTGCTAGTAAAAAGAAAGATGTCTGCTGTGTTTACAGTAGCTGAAGTGAAACGAACGAGCCTCTATGAAACGAAATTTCAATGCATTGACAAGACGCGTGAAGCGTCCATTGGGCTTAGTTGTCATGTCCACTGGTGGCGTAGTTTAGAGCTACGCAGGCGGGCATGAGTCGATGACGTCATTAGGTCAATACAGTTCACAAAGACCAGATGCAAGTTTGTAGAAAAAACAAAACGAAAAACCATGCTTCTTCAGATCTTTCTGTGCAGCAATGCTGATGTCATGCGAGAAAACAAATGTCAGCTAGAGCTGACGACAAACGGAAAATCTCAACAGAAGCAAACTTCTAACAAAGAAAAGGGGTACAAACTCTCAACATGCGCATTCCTGAAACGGGCGTGCGTTTTCTTCCGTACCTTCGCGGCATGTCTTCGTTCCTGCAATCCTTAGCGATTGCTTCCAGACACTACGTGCGGAATGCCGAAAAGGCCCCGCCTATTCACATGCTATGTCATTTTCTTTTTTTTTTTGTTTCTCGCCATTCCTTTTCTACTCCCCATTTATACATTCAAATTCTTTTTTTTTCTCAGCCTGAAACACCCTTTGGCATCCGAAGCCGTTAGGCCATCTTCTTGACTCAGTAGCTGTCACGCCTGCCTGACGGTCAAGGCTCTCTCGGAAGAGACACTACTGCAGTTTCCTTCGAAGTGCAAGTTGTTCTAGCGTTTGGCACAGTTCAAGCTCTAAAGCACTGCCCTTTCCTGCCACATAACGTGCCTTCGAAAAGCTGCTTTCTGCTGCTCGGCGTCGTCCGTATAGAGTGGTTTTGCTCGCGTCACTGACATTCTTTTGTGCACCTCGATCAAGTACAATCCGGACGGCGCATCCTTTACGTTGTCCCTGCAATATATGTCGTTTACAATCACGTCACTTCGGGCGGTGCTCGAAGTTCTTTTTAAGCAATATCTGAGTCTATTTTATATAATCTACGACAGCTTTATTTTTCGTCTAAAGCGAAAACTCCAGCCCGGTACTAAGCGAACTTTTCCTGATAAAAGCATATGTAAGACAACGGCTGGACCTAGCTGTAAAAAATTTCGACCCGAAGGAAACGTGAACGTAAATAATCTCTCTGAAAGAAATTGTCGAGGTTTTAAACGCATGAATTTTTTTCGAAATTTCATAGTAGCTGGAAATTGAGAAAATATCAGCACAGAGTTTAAAAAAAGAAAGCTAAATAAGGATGTCAAGTACTTCAGAAATGTTTATGTATGAATTAGCTGCACCAAATATGCGGCAGATCAACAAAAGGAAAGAAAAATGTGTGAGTGTGCCTTCTTTGGTTCTGTCAGCTAAATAAAAGATGTATCTGGAATCTTCGCTCTGAACGTTGGCGGGTGCAGTTTGTTATGATTAGAGATGACACGTGCAGGCTTTGTGCTGTATCTCTACATGTTTTTCTCTCGGTTTTATCGATTCACTGTTATTGTATATAAAGCATGTGTGATCGCAAATAAAACCATTAGTTGCCAGTTAGCGCTGTGTGTCTGCATCCCTCTTCTCTGTCCCTGTCGTGGTGCGCTACGCTGTACGAATTATGAATCCTAACCAACTAGCCCGGCAACGTGCCTTAGCAAATTTATTCGTTAAAAATTATGTAAAAAAAGCTTCACATTGCAATGAGTCCGCTGAACTTGCTTTTATTTTTCTCAGTTTCTCGTTTATGTACAACATATTCTTCCTTTGGCTGTGTCAAAATTTATTTTCATAGTGGTCAAGGTAATGCTGCTCAATATGTTTCTTACTGTTGAAGCTACGCTTACAACAGCAAGCCTTAGGCATGACTTTTTGGTCAAGGGCCGGCATCTTTTTTTTCAAGGGATGATGCATTCTCGTTCAATTGACAAATGATTTCTCAATTTGCTTTGAGGAAGAGAAGTATAAAGCTGGAGCTTGATCTGATAAGTATAAATGGGACCATTTTAAAAAAGTGTAACTTCTGCTTGATTAGCGGGTGTTGCCAGCACCTAAATTATTCAGGCATTGAGCCAAAGCGTCCATGTTGCGGAATGGACTGTGTACATTTCTTGGGCTATCAGTGACGTTTGTCGCGATGGCACTGTGTTTCTTGCTTCTTTCGTATTATAGACCCTTTCGCTGTTTACAAACACAGCTGCTCGAAAGCTTCCGGTTTTGTGCGCCAGCGTAGCCTAGTAGCATTGGCGCGGAACAAAAGCCTTAGCGAGTGGCCCGCACATTTTTAACACTTTTCTCCCTGTTTCTGGCCAAATATTTCGAATAAATATTCTTCTAAGCTGTATACACAACATTATAAGAGTTTGTCCTTCACTTTAAACGCCTTCCTTTTACCTAAAAGCGGTAAAAGAGTATTTCCTTATTCTGGCACAACTTAAAAAACAGGCTTTCTGCTTCAGCGTTACAGAGTGATAATTGAAGTGACCGGAAGTTTCTTGGGTGCAACACGTGCTGCTGCTATCGCAATCTTGAAAACGACCGAAAAGGCGAATAGAGCATAGTTGGCAATACTGAAAACTTAAAGAAGAGAAAAGCTATTTTCTTCAGCTTAGCGGTAAGCATCAAAGTGCGTTGTTGTTAAAGCAGTAAGTTCATTTTTTATTCAAGCATGAGCAAGACAACGCTCAAGAGCTTTGTAACACTGCCTTCGCAGTAACAATATAGAGGAGCGAAACGCCTCAGTGGTAATAAAGAAGTAAAAGAAACGAATCAGATTGCGAATTGCGCAAGCGCGTGCAATCTTTTAAGGTAATCATGGAGTCGAAATGACGTCTACCCGCAGTTATTATATCTTTCTTTTTACAGCCTATCTTTTTAAAACTCTTCTTTTCAGAGCCTATCAAGTGGCATTCTTGTCCGGAATTTTATTCTTAACTTCTTTCACGACTTAAGTTGCAGTCAGTAAGATAAAACGATTGACTAAAGGTGATCTCGGGAAAGTGACGTTGGCTATCTGTCGTTGCTTTCAAATTATCTTTCACAATTCAAATAGAGGAAGGGTAACTTCTCAGACACGTCCACACTTCGACCTTTTCTTTTTACTTTTTCGTTCTTCTTTTAGTGTCTGAATTGCCCGATAGAACTAAAGCTCGAAGTGCTTCTTTATATACTTGGCCTGTCTCATGGTCGCGGTTACGTTTTTCTAACTGTGCTACTATTTCGATTCATTCATATTTGTTTAGATTTTTTTTCAGTCCGCCGCCGTGGTATAGCGGTTACGGTGCTCGGCTACTGACCCTAAGGTCGCGGGTTCAATCCCGGCCGCGGCGGTCCCATTTCGATGGAGGCGAAATGGTAGAGGCCCGTGTACTTAGATTTAGGTGCACGTTAAAGAACACCAGATGGTCGAAATTTCTGGAGCCCTCCACTACGGCGTCTCTCATAATCATATCGTGGTTTTGGGACGTAAAACCCCAGATATTATTATTATTAGATTTTTTTCAGCTAATACTTCAGGAGCATGCCTTAACATTAAGTTGTCTAGAAATGTTGTGGGAGTTCTTGCTAAGCTAAATTATATGCACTTCAGAACCTCGAGATTTCTTTTATCGAAAATTTCCTTGCAACGTTTTTGTGCTTTTCAGAAAGAAAAGTAATCCTTATTCTCTAAATGAAGCTATAGCGCTGGAAAGACGGACGTGCGCTCACGACATGACGTGCGCTGAGGACACGATAGCCCAAGTCCTGTCTTGATGTTTTCATCATCCATCAAGCAAACTTCACAAGATGACAGGTGCCGGCCAACCGCATCGACAAGCCCGGCGCATGAGCACTTTATTGACAGGTGTCTGTCAATAAAGTGACAATAAAATGTGGCCTCGCAAATTGTACACTTCAGCTGTAGATATAATATAGAAATGTCTCATGGGCTTATGCCCCACAAACCCTACACTGCTATGTTTATTGCACCCTACTTCCACATGCACCTTGTTTGTGCCGTCATGTGACCCCGGGAACCCATGCCCACATATCATAATCACCATAAATTCACCGATCACGTGTGCATTGAGTTAAATGGCTTGGAGCTTAGCGCATTATCTTCGCTGATGCAGCGCCAGGTACGATGTACTGCAGTATGGTCATTCCTGGCAGCAATTAACGATGATATCTGGGACAGATGGCATATCAAGCGAAACATGAAAACGCCTGCCGCTTTGTGAGCACCAACCATTGCTCTTCCTTCTGTCGCTGTCAAACACATATTTACCATTAAGAAATGAACCCACACGGAAATGTTTAGAGCCGTTTATGCGACATTGGTATGTATTTAGATAGCGGGAATTACGTATGTATACGTCAGCTTTGTGTGCACTCTTAGGTCGTTTAAACTATACAGCTGCCTCTTTTTACCTGTGTTCTAAAGGTCCCCTGCACAATCTTCACTGCCAATGCCTCTCCCGACCTTCCACGTCTAGCCTCAGTTTTTCCCGTATCCTGATTGATTTCTGGAGGTGCCTATTTTGCTTCTCTAGAAAAAAAAAAAAGACGCCGCACGCACGCCTTCAGGCCGTTCCACTTTTTGGCCCCTAAGGCGTAGCAGACAGTGCGTAGAAATGCAACAAGAAGACACCAAATTACGCCTCGAGGTCTGTCTGGATCGTCTTCGAGTGAGCCCAACATAGGAAATCGCTATTTTCACTCCATACTGGCCTAAGTCCTCATCAGAAAAAGCCGAGCACACAGCGCTTCAGAAATCCAGTTTGTTTTCCCTCTCTGCCTCGAGAACGATAATACTATTCGCCCAGGTCTTCGTTTTATCCTACTGCCGTGCTACCGCAGCAATCAGAAAATATATTCCGAGAGTGCCTTATGTTTATACGTTCTGTGTTATGGAAGCGTTGCTGCCCTCGTACTCTCTGTGACGCAGTTCATCATCATCTTATCATCTGTCATCTTATCACCCACTACAACAAACGGGCAAGGCATGTACCTTTGGAAGTTTTGTATCATAAGAGACTCTCCTCCAAGGCCAGTGCTGTTCAGGCACCGCCCGTTAGATATAACGATTGGAAAAGTACAGCGATGCTGAGAAATCACGCAGATTTCCGTAAAAGCGCACCCAGGTATAATGCTAGTTTGCGCAAACCTTTTTATAATATGCATTTACTCTTGTACGTGTTTTCCACCATACAAGTTTTTATGTCTAAATTACACAAACTATCATGCTTATCACAAGGCATCATAGCACTAGCACATATGGACGAGAAAGACATAATGAGACGTGCCTGCTAGCGCTATGATATGGTTTGATGCGTTTACACAACAAACCCCAAAAGCCACTATGTTAAACTTTCTTACGTTTACAGTGCACTAGCACTTTGCATTGTGTATACGGTATCTTACTTCTTATTTATTTGTATTTTTAACCAAATTTAACCAACTACACATTCCGCATGCGTCTGCTGTAGGTGAATCACTTGAAATTGTCAACTTAATAGCTTAACTAATGCAAAAGCAACGAACCGATGGGATAATTGAAACTCAAGAAATTACTTAGAAAAAGACGACGCTCTCCAACATGACACACTCCATGATTTCGCTGTTCACGTGGGACTAGTTCAGTTACTGCAAAATCCAGCAACGCTAAGATGCTGAATAAAACTTTTATAATGTACTGCCGTGGGCAGTATAAGCAGGAACACCATGTTCGTTTTCAATGAACGATTGCTTGTAACGTATTGATATGAATGTGACGTATTGAAGTGCCAGAGATACCTTCCTGCTTCAGCATTCAGGGTCATGAACACTTTAGCGCTTGCCAACTGCGTTTAGCCACTACGAGCCTTAAAAGGTAATTTCAGTGTTCCAGTTAATATTGCTCTCGATAGTACACCAGTGTTTCTCTGTTATAGGTTATAAAGACTTATAAAAATAATGGCGAAATATTGTAAAGAGCGACGTCAGTCACGTAGAGTAAACGCCATACACTCTTTCAAAGCAAGATTTTTTAATTGGTCAGCTTGTCCAGAGTTTTATGGGCTCTCGCTGCATAATTGAAATTTACGGGAAGTAGAAAGAAAGAGAACAAGAGGCAATCTACGCGTGAGGACATGGCAAAATGCCTAACACATTCACTCTCGGTTTCGTTGGCGTAGTGGTTCTTTACAACCTTTGGCGTTACATTAAAGGTAAAAATTCGGCAGAAGTCTGCCTGGTTGGGTGATAGACTAAAGACAAAAAGAGAAATCTCCAACCACGGGGACACCACGGGGGCACCACGGGGACCTTGCCCCCCCTCTATTGTCAAGGCTTGCGGCAACTGTCGGCAAGAAAGCGCATATAAGCGCCGTGCACCTCGGGCCATCTCACCCCTGAAGAAGAAGCCGGTCAGGCTTTGAAACGTAGGGTTTCTTAAAATAAACCTTTTGGTTGGAGATTTTTTTTGTCTTTGGCGTTACATGTTTTCTTTCTTGCTCAGCGTTTGGCAGCCATTTAAGCATTTGGTTCTCGTTTATACCCTCTCTTATACTCGCTGTTTCTGTCCTGCTGCCTTATTTGCAGGCATCTCTAATTAAACTAATTAACGAAGGAAGCGTTTCAGCGCGCTTTTACAGAGGGCAGGCACGATAAAGAGAACTCGCGTGCAATCTCCTCTTCAGAAGGCGGAAGAGGATACCCTCTCTCTCTTTCTCTCCACTTGCTTTTTTCGCTTCCCGCTCGACTCAATTTCACAGCGTGTCTCGCAGGCTGGAAGGAAAGTGAGTTTTTAGCGGGAAGTGAACGCCCCTGTCAGAGAACCTTGCCGAGGTTTGGAGATGCTTGGAATGAAGACATGCTGTGACACCGTCCTTGTCTCTCCAAATTTGGACCAACTTCACTGTACACCCTTCTCCGCTTTCCTGTAGTCGTTGAGTCTGCTTCTTACACTGTGTTTGTCGTAGGAACATAGAAAGGGAGTGTGCAGATGGGCGTGTTTTCGGAGCTTCGAACAGGGCAAAGAAAAGGAGGGAAAAAAAGCATGCCGCCACAACTTCTTGGCAGAGACGCGCTCTTTGCGGAAATGAGAAGCGCTGGTTGTCGCGTGTTTACGCGGCTGGTGTCCTCCGGCTTTACCGCTAATGAGATGTCAACAACTCGTGGTCGGCCCGCAACTAACTCAGTCTTTTGTTCGCATCTACTTCCGGCTTTTCGTGCAGATTCACGTTTTGTAAGTGGCCGTTAGGGTACTAAGTTTGTGCTGCAGCACTGGGTGCAAACAGCAACCGACTAGTCTTGCGAAGCCTGTGATGCCGGTCGTCTTCCTCTTTTTGTGTTCACGTGACCATAGCAGTGTTTAGCCTTGCCAGGTTTGGCTTTTTTGCGCAATTTAGCAATTTTTTAGGCAGTTGGCGGCAGAAAAATATAACCTGATGACTGGGCTACTTTGCGGCTCAGTTTGCTCCTCAGTTTATGTTCGTCGAAGCAATAAAAGCAAACAATGACCTCTTCTCGAAAACGCACAAATAACGTCCACACGTTACAGTCGGAAAAGTTTGCGATATAGTAATGAGGCTACATACGTAATAGACGTATGCTGTTAATCTTGAATCACCGGGTATTCATTCTTAAGCGGCACCCAATGCTCCTAACTAAAATCCGTGATCCATAGTAATAAAAAGGAAACGGAAATAATAGTTACGGCATTTATTAAAGCGGTAACAGCGTGACCAAAAGTTATTTACCGTGAGCCACCGAAGAACTAAAGAATATTATTTGTAGAAAAATAGAATAACACCAGAAAGGTTTGTGAAGAGTGTGTTCTTTGCAGCAGTAGGAGGGTATACGAGTGAAAAAGAGTGACATATGGTCAGATGAAGATGTGTATCTTTACTATGCAGAGAAGTTTGAAGAAAGACAAATGTTCTTGCGAAACGGATGACATCACATGAAGAGTCCAAGCACGCAGTTCGAAATGACGGTGGATGCAACAACAAACTCGTAGCAGAGGTGACCATCGAGCGTGTTTTCGTTGCAAGACGTGCACAACTGATGGAGGCAATGTAATGCTTTGCTTCCGGCACTCAGACACTGCAGTAAACAGCACGGCTCACTGAAGACGGCCATCATTTGGTATTGTCAGCTACCATAGGTTACCTTTGCCTGCCTTAGCGAGAAATCTCCATCCGTCTGATGTAAAAATTCCGCTGCAATGCTTCAAAATAATACAAATAGTTTATAAAAAATGGACCGAAAAAATATAGCCAGACACATTGAAAACAACCTCGGCAATATCTCATCGTTTGTTCCTTATTTCTTTGTTGTAAGTTATTCCCATCGCTCGTTTTAATTTGGTTATACCGGCGGTATAGAAAATGGCCACAAAATGTGTATTTTACGTTGTTTCTTCACGTTCTTTTTTTGAATAGCTCTTCCTTAAGCAGTAATAACAAAACTGTTGGCTTTTTCACAACAAAGAATGTATCAACCCCGTTACTTAGCAGTTAATTGCGATTGGGTGACTTTTCAACAAACTTCGCGCTGATTCTCACACGTATCACCGTGTTTCTCTGGGAAATATTTTTGTTTTACCAGTCTCTTTTTGAAGTCATACCATAATCTTTTCGGCATGTGTCTGGAAGCAAAAAATCCAGGAAATGACATCATATTTTTTTAATGCAACTGAAACATTATTCAATATTTTCTCTCAGTGTGAAAACAAGAGGTTTGTAATGATCTTTTTTTCAATGGAAAAGTAGTCTATCCAGAAGTATAACTACATCAGGTACTGTTAGCGTTTGAAAGAAGAATATTTCGTCTCTACGGCAACGATGGAGTGAGCGAAAACCGGGTGACTGCGCCACTAGCATTGTTCATTCAATCTTACTGCTTTTGAACTCTGAGATATATATTTTCACTAGGTGAACTATTGCTGAACGTTCTCTTTGTTCGGGCGAAGAACCGCAATGAAACCAAGCTAGTACAAATACTTTTTTTCAACGTTTTCATAATTTACACACTTATTTTGCTTTATTCTTTATGTCAATTCTACAAGAAAGCTTAGTTGATCGTTTCAATTTTACAGCGAAAGCTGTTATGAGATCATTTCACCGGCCGTTTTTGGCGCCGTAGTTGTCCGCCGCCGCCGCCGCCGGTGTCCGTAACCAGTATCGCTCGAAATAAGAAAAAAAAGCTAAATAAGAAAAAAATTCCAGGATGGAACCAGGTTAGAACCTGGGACCTCTGCGTGGGAGCCCAGTATTCAACCTCTGAGCCATGCCGGCGCTTGAAACTGCTTTGCAAAAAGGTCCTATACAGGCTTCATGTCGGGAAGGAAGCACATTAGCATATCCAATATAGCGTGGTAGAAGAGTAAAATAAGCACCAAGCGTCGCACAACGCGAATTCTGTAACCAGGCGTCACACAATTCAAATTGCGCAACGAGTAGGTTTGAATGCTTCCAACCCATTACAAAGGGCTGTGCCATAATTCTTCGTCGTCATCAGGCACAGCATCAACAAAATGCGCATAATGCCTTACATGTGTTTAGCAGGTACCACGGCTCTCCGTAGAATGACGAAAAATGGCACAGTGCCTGCTGCCCTACTTCTCAAAAACTGAGCGCACTTGTATTGGTTGCCAAGGAAGCCCATAAGCGCATGATCCATTTCTTCGGGGTCTCAGTAAAATTACAATGATTTAGAGCGTAGTGGGTTCCTCGCAAGTGCATTTGTATTGGTTGCCAAGGAAGCCCATAAGCGCATGATCCATTTCCTCGGGGTCTCAGTAAAATTACAATGTTTTATAGCGTAGTGGGTTCCCCGCAAGTGCACTTGTATTGGTTGCCAAGGAATCCCATAAGCGCATGATCCATTTCCTCGGGGTCTCAGTGAAGATCTTCGCACCCCCGCCCCGTCTCTCTCCCATGTCAACGTATGTTATACAGCATGACGGGACAGGGAAATAGCGACCGGGCGTCACCCAATGCAAATTACATAACTGGTGGGCCGTTTAAAGCTTCCAACCCATTACAAAGGACTGAGCCATAATTCTTCATCGTCATCAGTCGTCGCGTCAACAAAGTGCACATAATGCCTTACAGACGTGTAGCTGGTGCCTCGCTTCTCCGCAGAATGACGAATAATGGCTTAGTAGGTGCTTCCCAACTTCACAAAAATTGTGATTTATGGCGTAGTGGGTACCTTTCTAGTGTACTTGTATTGTAGCCCCAAGAGAGCTTACAACGGGCTCTAGAAACGCCGCTCTTCCAGCTTTCGCTGTGACTGTGCTGCGATTTCAGCGCAGGCCTGGCGTTTTTTTTTTTCAGGTAATCTATGTGTGTGTTTTGTTTTTAGAAACTGGCCGGCTCTCGTCAACTTCTATTTCTTTTTTATTCATTTTATGGTTGTTTTCATAAATTTAGTGCCCCATTACACATACATAAGCGAAATTTGCTGGAGCCTTACGTTGCCACCTATACATCTGATGTCCTATTTAATCGACCTGCCTGCAGATATTCTCATTTCACAAATTAGTGCTACTCTATTCTTAGCCAAAATTTTTCCACAAGAGCTGGTTAACAACTTGGCTGATACTTGGGCTGCAGTTATGCAAGGTCGTGCAAGTCGCATACAAGCATTGAACGTGCTGCTTGTTTAGAAATAGTCACAGTGAGTTCACTTCGAGTATTTGTACTGGTGATCAAACTTCCCATTTTCATTCTCCCATTCGGCTCATTCGAAGGCGACGGAACCGTATATAAGACAGACTTGAAGATCACTTTCGCATCTGCAGTGTCGGGACATATTGCAAACAGGATCATAAATTTATGGATTTTTGTGGCGTGCGTGAAAAACGTGTTGCTCAATGCAAAAAAAAAAAGATCCCAGCAGTGTCTAAGCTTTCGATCTAGCATTGACGTATAGGACAATTGTTGTGAATAGCTGGTTGGTCGCATTCGCACTTCTATTGACAGAGTGGGTGAGGCGGCCATTCATCCGCCTTCCACTGATATACGAGCCTATACATCAAGTGTATCCCACCAAGCAGAAATCCTTGCACTCTTTCGCATTCAACGCAAAGGCGGAAGTTTCCGCCACTCCTCTTCATGGCTACTGGCGATCGCTTCTGCGAAGGGACAAAAGACGGGGCAGTTCAGAAATACACGCAACCATGAGAAAAGTATTCTTTACCAAAGAAGCAAAGCAGGCTCTGACTATACCATTGAAGACGAAAACGCCCACAGACCGGGGATGCATGCCCGATTCTCAGCTTTGCCTTTTTCCTGACCACTCTTGGCATACGCACTTGAGCTTATAGTGTCACACAGCTTCTCAACGGAATACGGCTTCTGTTAAGCGATCCCTTGGTACCCATGCGTTCCCTAGGCCCTCCGATATCTCGAGGTTGTGAATGTCCACGCTTACCCAGCTGTACATTGCGCGCACAAAGTGACCCGCTCTTGTAGATGAGACGTCCTGCTTTTATGGTTTCTTTGTATATTCTGCATGCGCCGCAAAGGTCGCCTCCTGGCTTCTGTATCCTTTCTTTACTTGTGAACGTTATCGTACGGTCCGGGTGATATAAACATAGAGAGTGTGTGGGTACTACATTTGTATATTTATCATCTTTCTTGCTTGTTTCTCAAATCGTGCCTTAACTACCAGAAGGTGTATATATTATATATTAGTCTTCTTATACTAATGTATTAGTCACTGAAACCCATATGACCACCATACGCAAGCAAACATACGCACTTGGCATACGCGCTTGAGCTTATAGTGTCACACAGCTTCTCAACGGGATACGGCTTCTCTTAAGCGATCCCTTGGGGCCCATGCGTTCCCTAGGCCCTCCGATATTTATTTATTTATTTATTTATTTATTTATTTATTTATTTATTTATTTATTTATTTATTTATTTAAATATACTGCATCCCTAATGCAGGGCTATAGCAGGAGTGGATGAGTTATACAAAACTAATACAAACAGAGCAAAAAATAACAACAATAAAACTGAAATACATACGGCAATACATAAGAAAACATCACGTTGCATATTACAAACTAGATATTTACCTATTTTCTCAGTGGGTAATAGCGGCATCAATGAAATCTTGTAACGGTAGGGAACGAATACTGCCCGGTAAGGAATTCCAGAGGTCTATTGTACGTGGGAAAAAACTAAATTTGAATGTGTTAATACGAGCGAATAAAGGCTTTATGTTCAGGATGTGAGAGCTGCGGGTGCAAGTTTCTTGCATAATTGCGATGTAATTACCACCAGTGATACTAGGAGAGGAGTTGATGACTGTATGTAATAGTTTTAAAGATTCGATGCGATAACGAGAGTGCAATGGTGCAATGTTCAGTGATTGCAGAGCCTGTGTTGGTGAGAAGTTGTGGCTGTAGTTGCGGCATATGAAGCCGATGGCTTTACGTTGAACGCTATCAAGGATTTTTAGGTCACATTGTTTATAAGGGTACCAAACAACAGATGCGTATTCTAGAATAGGGCGAATCAACGTTTTATACAGAAGTAGTTTGGTATCGCGGGGGGATTTAGCCAAAGTACGGCGCAAATAACCTAATTTTTTAAGAGCTTTCCCGCTGATGTATTCGATGTGGTTGGTCCATGAAAGATTTTTTGTTAGAACCACACCCAAATATTTATATTGAGACACTCTTTTAAGTTGTGTACCATCCAGATAATAATCAAACGAAAACGGGTTCTGTCCATTGGTAAATGACAAGACGACTGTTTTAATGCAATTGACGTTCATCTGCCATGTTTTGCACCAAGCGCTGAAAGAAATGAGCGATTGTGAAAGACGGCGATGATCTTCTGCAGAATTAATCGATTCGTATAATACGCAATCATCAGCGTAAAGTCTTATTTTGGATGAGGTGCAGTGAGGTAAATCATTAATGTGAATGAGGAATAATAATGGGCCCAGTACAGATAACCCGCCCTTACTGCGCAACCAGCAGGAAAGAAGAAGGGAGACAGGAAAGAGCGCAGCCACGATTCTGACTTCATCACCTTGCAAACTCTCTTGGCGTGGCCCCACGATGGCTCAAGAGCGCCGAAAAGAACTCTCACCTCGATAGGTAGAGTTTTTTTCTTCATGCAGTAGGAGAGATATCGAGACATGCAAATGGACTGTGCGACAAGGTCAACGCAAGCCATAGCAGTCTGTGGCTTCTTCAAGAAACGTAGGAAAGAGCCCGCAGAACTAGAAATTTGTTGCAGCAAAACTTCTTTGCAGACTAGTTGGTTCATACTTGTAAACTCGCCCTTACTGCGCAACCAGCAGGAAAGAAGAAGGGAGACAGGAAAGAGCGCTCTTTCCTGTCTCCCTTCTTCTTTCCTGCTGGTTGCGCAGTAAGGGCGAGTTTACAAGTTTGAACCAACTAGTCTGCAAAGTTTTGCTGCCCAGTACAGATCCCTGCGGAACGCCTGACGTGACGTCAACGAGGGATGATTCCACTGAATTGAAAGAAACAAATTGTGAGCGATAATGAAGGAAACTGGCTATCCAAGAGACAAGACGGGAATTATTGAGTATGGTATCTAATTTCACTAGTAACTTAGAATGAAGAACAGAGTCGAAAGCTTTAGAGAGATATCTCGAGGTTGTGAAAGTCCACGCTTACCCAGCTGTACATTGGGTGCTGTTTTTGTTAAATTGCTCAAAACTTTGTAAAGTTTGTACGCCTGTCCGCATACCGGATGCGTAGTCTTAGAAAAATAATCAGTTCGGAATCGCAGCTTCTTATACCAAAAACTAGAACAATAGGACGACCACAAACAGGCGAATTCCCAGAACCAACGCTTCGGTTGAATGTGGTTCAAATCCGTAAAATAGACTCGCTCATGGTGCTTGGTTTACGCATACACAAGGACGAAGTGGGCGCCGCTGGTCCACCAAAACATCAAGAAAACATCACGCAAGTCACGCACTTGGTACGACGGATATCAAACAAAGGGCACGGCTTAAAAGAACAAGTCGCAATCAAAATAATCTAAGCGCTCTTCACCAGTAGAATTACTTACCGGACCCCTCACTTAGATCTCAACAATGCAGAAATTAAAAAAAAAAACTTAATACCTTCATAGGAAAGGCCATCAGACAGCCTTCGGGATCTCTGAAGGTGCTTCCACACAGCGACTACTACGCTTAGTTCTTCACAACACCTGGGAGAAGCTCTGGGAAGTACGCAAAGTTAACCAACTGGAACGTCTTAGACTTACTGAAACGGGACGGGCGACACTTCGAAGATTAGGCTACACTGAAGTCTCGGAGCAAACCGTATAGTTATTCGCGTAACTTGAAATCTAGCGAAACTTCAAAACCTATAAGCCTGTGATCAGCTCACTTTGATTTGATGCATGAGCTTTTGCAAAAACAATAAAGTGCATCAATAGTCTAACAGACTGCTTCCTTATCAATAAAATAAATTTTTTTCTTATTTCTTCTTTAAGAAATCATTCATCGTTTCTTCAACTCCCTGCGAATGAAAATGACAGTTTGTTTTTCCCATCCAATCGTTTCCACATCTGCTCAAATAAGTACAAAATTTTCAAGCAACATTTTCTTATATTATTCTGAAGTTGCCTAACACTTTCGTGCTTGTGTAGCAACTCATTCTATGAGCAACATCAGACACCCTCTTGTCTACACTCCATTCGGAGTCAGGACACTCAAAAATGGGAACATTTGTATTTGGAAAACACTCAAAATAGCGAAATGAGAAAATATCGTAAACGTTGAAAACAGACAGATATAGCCAGGTATCTTCTAGAATTGTTTAGAAAATTGTATCTCAAGCAAAGCCGTCGACGTCTTGCCTCCCCGTGTCACTGCCACGATTCGAAGTTCTACGCATTTCGCACTGGCGTATGGCCTGAATTCCGTGCTCTGTCTAGCTCTGTGTGTATCCATCAGCGCGCCTGGCTGTGTCAATATCAGAAGGGCAGAGTGTTTTTCCCAAGCAAATATTGACGCAGTTTCGCCCTTTGAAGCTTTCCAGTTTTTGTCACTCACGAATGGACGAGTCATCTCACAGTTTAACTCTACAAGAGCCTATGTCTGATGCAAAGCATAGAAACGTGTGCTGCAGAAATACTTATGTATACTGCGGGGTAGTAAACACGGACGACAAGAAGATGACACAAGGACGTGTCGTCCGTGTTTACTACCGCGCAGTATACATACGTCGATCATGAATCACCAACTCGCCCAATCGTCCACCTTGTGCAGAAATACTGAAGCGGCAATACTGTGTACTTTAGATTTGTTCTTTAATTGATTTAACTAAGATGACGCGCTTTCTTTCTGGAGTAGCGATGTATGTGTGTCAAAACGCAAACATTATTGAAGATAAAAAATACAAATTTTTCTGTAAAGCATGAGCGAACGGAAAAGCCTGAACTCGTTCTAGAGCGTGAAACCAAACATTCAACTGGAAAGTAATCTGTGAAGATTATAAATAGAAGTCGTTCCTACTTAAGCGGCGCTGCGCACTCCTCAAAGAAACGAGCACGATATTTGCTTCTATGCCTATAGCCATTTGCTCAACCTTTCGAGAAGTCTAGGCTGCTTAAAAATTGGAGGACCCTTAGGCTTCGCCTTTAAGAGTTGAACGCGATAGCGAAATCCGGCCCCCAGTGCGCACTTCAACCCCTAAGTGTTTATGTGTGTTGCTACACACACACGCACAGACACACACACGCGCGCGCTATGTATCTATAGTAATGGTACAGGCACTGGTATAGGTTTTCGATCTAAAGCACTTCCCTGTGCTAGTGTCGAGACATATTTCTCACAATGCCTCACAGATGGCAGCACATTATCTAACGTTTGCTATTTGCTTGATCAACGCCTCCTCTAGAAAGGAGCATGGCCTCCGAGATGGCGGGGATGCCGCGCGCCCGCCATCTCGGATGCCATAAAAGGAGACGTTGGCTTAATATGTTTCCCGCTAGATGGACATAGTTGTCCATTTTTGGAGCTCTGTGAAAGTTCGTGTGTGTTTTCAGCGGCGATGGCTGCACTATCCCGGCTTATTTCGAAGCATGGCGTCGCGCAAACAACGTAGTTTTATGGACTCGCCAATGCGCATACAAATCGCCGAATGGCCTCATTTTCGTCGTGATACCTGCCGAACAAAATGCGTAAAAGCAGTTGCAAGTAACATTGTGGTCTTGTGCTTGTGTGAGGCAATAAAGAAAAAAAAGACATTGTGGCCTTGTGGTAGGACATCTGCTTGCCATAAAAACGGCCCGGGTTCGATCCTCAATGGGACCGAAGATTTTTATTGTTTATTTTATTTGCATCTTTCTCGATTTTTCGGTCACGGACGATTTTTCGCTCACAAGCGACGTAACGACGCCTACACTGACGGCGGCATTTCTGCGAAACGAGCTCTCTAACGCTGTCGCGTTAAAATTCAATATATTGGTTTGTCGCCTGCCCGAGTATTGTAAACACACAACGTGCCTTGAGATATTTTTTACAATGGAATCTAAAAGTACAGATACTTTATATTGCATAAGCGATGTCGTTTATTAAACTTAAATGCAACACTTTTGTGGCTTTGTTAATTACTTGAGGAATGATTTTACGGAGAGCAACCCGGTATTTCGGAGCAGTAAAATTTTCGGAGCAGCAAACCTCGAGTATCGCTCCTGAACGCAGCCATTCTTGTCCTTTTTTCTCTACGGCAAACCCACCGTGGCTCACACCAATATCCCAACGTCTTCTTTTCCGTCTTTCCCTTGGCGTTGTTATTCAGATGCTACACTTTCCGCCCCTCCGCCGCTGTTGGCTGAAACACCTGGTAAAGAAAAGGTTGAGCCCAATCTTGTGACACATAGAGTTTCATGTCAGTGACGTGGACTGTAAATACGCGGTTGGTGCGCTTGTCTTTGAGCTCAGCAATAACTCTAAGACGAAATGTCACCGGCGCTAACTGCTTATCGACCTTGTAGGGTCCGAAAAGTCGCGGCAAGAACTTTTGACAACGCTTTGGTAAACGCTGTGTGCGTCGAACTAACACGAGGTCCCCGACAAGAAACGGCGTAGATTGGCGCTGCCTTGTTAGTGGAGCTTGAGTTGCTTGGCTGTGTAGAATAGCTAGGTGTGCTTGGTGACGTGCTTGTTGAAGGAGAGCGGAAGTGTTCGCTTCTGACCTATTGGGATCTGCAGTGGAAAGGTCAAAGCCGAGAAGTGACTCCTGAGGGAGTTTTGGTGTTCTCCCGTATACAAGCTCGAAGGGGGTCTCTCGAGTAGTTTCTTGCCGTGACGTGTTCAGAGCGAACGCAGCAGACGCCACGAAGTCGTTCCAGTCATCGTGCTCTGGGCTCACGTAGAAAGAAATGTCAGCCAGCGCTCTGTTGGTGCGTTCGGCCAGTGCATTCGTTTGTGGGTGTTCTGGTGAGGCAGCAGCTTGGCGGATTCCGTACTGACACACACACGCATATATATATATATATATATTATATATATATATATATATATATATATATGTGTGTGTGTGTGGTGTGTGTGTGTGTGTGTGTGTGTGTGTGTGTGTGTGTGTGTATGTGTGTGTGCGTGTGTGTGTGTGAAGGAAAGAAGATAACTATTAAAGGCTCGTTTTTGTTTGTTAAACACACTTTTAATGAAAGCTAACAGACAATAATGCCAGGCAATGTATAGCGGGTGCCATTTGTAGTAATTCTGATATGAATGAGAAGAAAGTGGGCACGAAAAGATAACTTGCCGTCGGCAGGGACCGAACCTGCGAAAAAGATCACGTAGAAAACCAGCCTTAACAATGCAGGAATTGCATATTGTCAAAGCGAAAATAGAATGGCGGCTGTACACGTTGGATAAAGTTTAATACATCTTGTATTAGGTTCCTCCGTTTGGAGGAAGACGGGACGTCTACATGAACGTCTCACCATCGAGGAGCGTGTTCACGTGCCCTAGGAGAGATGATGCAGAAGAATAAATCATAATCGTTCTGCTGACGGGCAGGAGTCAAGACGGACTGCGTAAGTCTGCCTTGTTTCCGATAAACTTTTCTTTCTCCCTCGTGTTTTTATTGCCCCAGCAATTATATCGACACTCTCGGCTGGTTTTTGCCGTCGGCGTCGCCGTCCGGGACCGTATATATATATATAAAATCCACAAAGAAAAATAATTAAGAAATGCGTTCCGACGCGCGGAATCGAACGGGCGAACTCTTGCTCCGCAGCGCGCGGCGTTAGACGGCTAGACCACTAAGAGTACCGTCTTTGAGCACGCTAACGGCGAGCTATTTATATATACCATTTACTCCCGCGTGCTTTCTTGCTCACCAGAGAGATGGCGCGAGGGGCGCGCTTTAAAGGTCGTCGCCCCGATCGTGATGCGCTCGCGCCTCTGTGCACTTCGCCCTACAGGGCATGGTCACCTGCGCGCGCGCTTTTCTTATGGAGTGGGGTGGGGGTGGGGGGAGGGTCTGTTTGTATGTCTCGTGCTTTCACCGCGGTGTCCGCGCTGAAGTTACAGAGCGTACGAAGGTCACTTCGCTGGCTGCAGCGGCCGCGTTTGTGAAACAAGTGCGTTGTTCAAACAGAAATAAGTAACAACTGTTGCCGTTGTTGGTTCGCGCTCGTCCTGTGTATACATGTGCGTTCGTTTCATGCGTCCTTTATGTTTGATCAGCGCGCTTTAAGTGTCGAGCTATGACCCGTAATAGTTCGCGCTCGTCCTGTGTGTGTTCTTTTCGTGCGTCCTTTGCGCTTGAGCGACGCGCTGGAAATTTCGAGCTGCTTTCCGTTCTTCGCGTTACATTGCAACTTGTTGCTATCGCATTCAATGCTTCGCCGTCGCGGCGAAAGTGACTTTTTTTTCTCTCTGAGCATAAGTTTTATATTGTGGGACTACCTTCTGTACATGCCGATTTTGTACAGTTTATTGCGAAACAATAAAAAATAATTGGTCGATCGATCGATCGATCGATTGATTGATTGATCAATTTATTTATTTATTTATTTATCTTTGATTGATTGATTGATTGATTGATTGATTGATTGATTGATTGATTGATTGATTGATTGATTGATTGATTGATTGATTGATTGATTGATTTAGCTTCACTCTTATTGGCATACTGTGCCAGTCTTAATATAGCGTGTTCTCTCGCACCTTCATTTTATCTAGTTTTGGGTGTCTATAGGCAAGTTCACCTGCACGTTGGCCAGGATTATATGTATGTCCATTGTGTGTTTATGCTAATATGTTCTATGTCAGTGTGGCGAAAGTAATTTGTACCTTGGCACAAACGTACTGCGAAAGAGACGCAGAGAAGGGCAGCTGTGCAGCTAGCATAAACTATGTTCAGCAGCTGGTTCCTTTTTCTGTTTCGCTGCTGCTTTTCTGAGCAGAAGAAAAGAGGTATATTAAGGGCCTAAAAATTGTAGAGCATGCAAAGTGAGTCTCTTTATTGTTTAAGTGGGCTTCTTCAGTTTGGTTTTAGGGGCGAAGCTCCTTAAGGCGGCACCCGTTCGTCCCTCGTAGTCGTAGTCGTAGTGCGTAACCAGTCTTACGCTTTGACCTCCAAGGTGGTGCCGGTGGGAGATTTTTCCTGTGCGTTGTTGAACAATAAAAAATTCGCAGCGTGCGCGTTAACTAAAAGCCGAATTCTTCTGTCTCTCATTCCCCATTAGCAGCCATTGGCATGTTCCAGTAGGAAACCTTAGTAGAAGTAGAAGTGTAAGTGTTAGCTAAAAGCCGACTTCTTCTGTCTCTCATTCCCATTAGCAGCCATTGTTTACCTCCAAGGTAGTGCCTGGTGAGATTTCTCCTGTGCGTGATTAAACAATAAAAATTTTGTTCAAAACGCCGTTGTTTGATGAAATAAACCAACGAAAGACGCCAGATGTTTTGTAAAAGCAAAACGAAAGAACGCCTGATGTTTCTAAAGCAAAACGAAAAGACGCCAGCTGCTTAACGAAAGACGCCAGATCTTTTCTAAAGCAATGGTTTTCTAAACAATGAAAATTCACAGCGTACATGTAAAATTAAAGTGAGCTGCAAGTCGTCATAACTCATCGAACCTTTAGTATAAACGCGCCCGATCTGACGTCGGTGATGATGTACTGGGCAGAATTCACGGAAGATTCACGGTTTACCGATGAACCTCCGCAGCTTCGCCCACTCATCATCATTCACTCCGTGGATATGCTGTGATTTTTTAAATAGAGACATACTGTCAATGTATAGTTTTACAGCAACCACTGCTAAAAATACGACTGTCGCAAACTACTTCATTCGTAAACTTGAACAGGTACGCATTGACGCCACCCGTGTGCGTGAAGAGGCGTGTAAGGCGTGTAAAATATCGTGGCAAAAAGCACAATTTCTTCCTACGTGCGTGAACACTCACTCTCTTTAAGGTAGCATCGAAAACGCGCTGCACTATATAGAAGACGACGGCTTCGACAAGAGAAGTTGCTCGGTTCCTTACACGCAGATAGATTTGTCGACTACCATACGTGCATTCTTCTAGCTCGCCACCTCCGTTTTCTTGACTCATGCAAAGGTACATTGAAACATCATAAACTGAGCGCACTATATAACTGAGTGACACCGCCAAGGAATTTTCTGCCGCACGGGTAACGAGAACATACGCTGTTTTCATGTGTGCTTTTCTTTATTTGCTTATTCTTTTATTTCGTAAATTGCTTTATATTTCATCCGTATTAGTCTGGCTCATTCCATATGCAAATCCTTCTCCTTAGTCTGCAGCCTTTGTTTCATTGCCGAATTGCCGAAACGGGAATGTTGAGCGCGAGCTTCTTCGGAAATTTGATTATTCCAGCTCCTAGGGCTTATTCCTGATCTGCTTATATACGTGTTCGAAATGGCACTTGCGCTGCTCTTAGCACTACGGCTTCGCGCGCTTTCATTTCCATTCTAAACCTACGCTTGTCCGTATTTCTAAAATCCCGGAAACCTTTGTGTGTCATTTATTATGTACCAGTATTTGCTTCTTGTTTTTCGTATATGAGAAGCAAATGTGACTTAAATGCCCTGCCTCTTATTATTATTTCTAGGGTATTTTTTACTGCGAATTTCGCATGAGAAACCTTCTTGTAGCATAATTAGAATTTCATAATGTAAACTTAAATTTGGTAAAGTGCAGGCAAATGGTCCCCCATCTCGACACCTTTTGATAAATAAATTTATTCATTAGTGTTCCTCGTCGCTAAATATTATATTTTGTGCCTTCTTCTTGCATAATTCTTATGCATATTAGGCGGGTGTTTTGGATACGCAGCGCCCACTAGCTCCCGGAGCTCATGTACCCTTCGAGAGAAGTTTTTATAGCCACTACGTGCTCTAGATAATGTCTGCCTGCTGCAAATATTAATGCCAGTTTATTCATGGAAACGACAGAGTAGCGGAGTGCTCCGTATAAAAGTTTAAACAAATTCCACGTGTGAACATTTTAAAAGTTTTTTATATAACGCGGCTGAACATTTACACATAGCTTTAAGCTCAAACGCGCAAGAACGTGATTATATATTACAAATGGAAACGTAAGTACCACACGTACGATTCACGGCATTGGAATAATTGTTGTATTTATCTCAACGTCATGCATCACGTATGAACACGTCAATTTTGAATGTTCCCTGCAGATTTGTTGAGCCATAACTGCCCCCTTTGCTCAACTCTTTAGTTGGCCATAGACAAAGATACGCCAAGAGGTGTGGGGGCGGGGGGGGGGGCAGGGTAATGGTGTTCAGTAGGGTTGAGAGCTCGGCTAGTTGGTGACTGATCGTTATACCTTCTGGTGAAGTAGCACACTTTTGACGGGGACAAAGCGGACAAGAAAGACACGACATTCGCAACTAAATTTAGTTTAGTTGCTCGTGTAGCAAGTGTCGTGTCTTTCTTCTCCCCTTTGTCAATGTCAAAATGCGCTACTTCACCAAACTATAATGAGGGTAATTGTGTCGCGCTAACACTATTATCTTAGCTTTTAAGTGATCCCATATTTCTTAATAATAACGGATGTGGTTTACAGTCCCAAAACCACGATATGAACATGAGTGACGCCGTAGTGTAGGGCTCCGAAAATTTCGACCACCTGGGGTGCGTTAACGTGCCTCTAAATCTAACTACGTGGGCCTCTAGCATTTTCGCCTCCATCGAAAATCGGCCGGGATGCGGTCCTGGAGCCTTCGTGTCAGCAGTCGAGCACCATAACCATTAGACCACTGCAGCGAACAAATGACTGTGAAACTTGTACTTAAGATCTGTAAGGAAATGAGCGCGAATTTTGATGTATTTTAGAATGGAATTACTTTATCTGCTGAGGTCGCTTCTTCGCAGAGTCTGTTGGACGAAGTGTCCAGACTTGAGTGCTGCATCCAGTACTCATTTCAGTAAATTTCGGTAAAAGCATTTACTTGACTTCCATTGATTACCGAAAGCCACGACAATGCCAGAGAGATTAAGTTACTGTAGTTGCGCATTACAGTGATCAAAAACCAAAGGTAGTCCAGTCTTCTTCATGAAGCCATAAGCGTATCGAAACTTCGCCTAACGTGTTCTTTTACGATATCAATATAATATCAATAAAGTCGATAGAATCGTAGGAATCTGCAGTAATTGGGTACTGTTGTCATCAGTTAATTCAATGATAAAGTTATTCCATCGGTCAATATTGGCTTATCTAATGATCACACAATATTGGCTGTCCTCCACCGTCGACCACTCCTAAAACATTCCTTTCTGCTTATTCCACCGTTATTGCAATCGTCACAAATTGCTTGCCTCTTATCGCACTGCCCAAAGCACATTTCATTGAAAGTAGTGCGTTCTTTAGTTCGATAGTTACGAATGACATTTTTGAAAGATTAAGAACATTGTAGTGTACATGTAAAATGTTCACTGGCCATAAATGAGAAATACAAGACAAACCGTACACAACTGAACGAAAATGCCCAGGACATATTACAATGCAAAAAGAAAACGTCGCCGCATTTATTATTGATAGTGCGTCACTGCTATGCAGTGCCGTTCATAATAATAAGAGCTGTCGGTTAGAGCGGAAATTTTACGTCAGTTTCCTTGCGCTTATTGTTTCTCGCCCTCCTTCTACCTTGTACATATATGATGTTTTTAGGCAGTCGAAGACGTGAATGTTGCGTACAATCCCATTCGTGAATGCTAATCATGATCCTGAGTCCAGCCGTTATTTATTGATGGTCTTGGAAATTCGGTGACTGAAACGACTCTTGGAGAACAAACAGTTCATACGAAATAATAGGCACAGCGATTTAAGGTAAAGGTCACATGTCTTTGTTTTAAGGTCGCCAGAAGATAAACGAAACTGTCTGGTTCTTATAGTTTGCTTCTTCCTCATACTCAGACACTTAGCAGAAAGATCACGCTTTGCAGGGGCGAATCGAGTGATGTAATGAGAGTCTTGATGTATGATCATAGAGAGTACACAAATATAGGTACTATTGAAAGTGTGTACGAGTGCTAGAAAAAACTTCAGAAAAATACCACATTGTGCAGTGAGAAGAATTCTACGTAACTTGGTAGACGAGCTCAGCTTACCCTAGGTTACAATGTACCGTTACTGCTTAAAATTAGACAGGCCAAATAAACTTTTGGGGAAGCTTTCAAAATATGGTGAATGTATTTACGCTGCAGGTCAAGAAGCAGCCACAAAGCAATTAAGATTCTACGAGAGGTGTAAGAAAAAGCGAATAACGTTGGACACCTTAGCAATAACAAATTCGATGAATTCGTAACTCGTCATACGGAAAATGACTAATTCAAAAAATTGAAATATTTGTTTACACATTAGCACCTTTACCGACAGCAGTAAAATTACTTAAGCAATGATTTACTCGAATATTGTCAAATACAACATGGAAACATTGTGTCGTAAGACTATATCAAGCGGTAGTGAATTGTTCAATAATTAACTAATAAATTGGGAATAAAATAAGGAACAATATTGGGATATGAAACTATGATTACTAAAGTTCCGCCTATATGTACTCATATTTGGCAGGCTCCTAATGTCTTAGAGCAGCACCGAACTGGGCTAAAGCAGAGAACCAGTGAAAAGCGGGGAAACGTGTCCATTTTACATGTATTACAAGGAAGGAAGGAAGGAAGGAAGAAAACACGAGAGAAGGTAGGGAGGTCAATCAGACACATGCGCGGTTGGCTACCCTACGAGGATGGAATGGCAAACATTATTAAAAGCGTACTGTTTAATGAGGCATTTATTTCTGTTTACATTGCAGTTGTTATCGCACGCAAAATAAAACCCTTACTGCAACAGTTCAAATACAACAAAAGATCTCTGTATCCTATAATGTTCACACAGTATGCACGTGCTTCCAAATTTTATTGTTATCCCCTAACGAGGCATCAATATTCCACATCAAAAGACGTTAAACTTCGGTATTTATTATCATTTATTTTTCTGCCATGTTGTTACAGCAAAACTGAATTTTTTAACGTTTAACATATCTACTTTGGGTCAGTAATAAGACGAAAAAGAAAGTTCTTGGAAAGTGATTACACTGGAGCTCGAGAAGTGAAGGATGTCAAAACATATTTCCCTGCTATCTGATCTCACCTTTAACCTACCTTCCTGTTTCGAACACACCGGGCGCAGCTAAATGCTCTAAAGTCCGGTCTGACAAGAATTCACACTGTGCCCACTGCGTGCACCCCTTTCGAAATTCCACAGTTTATCTTTTAGCAGAATGCCCCGCCACGGTGGTCTAGTGATTATGGCGCTCTACTGCTCAATCCGAACGTTGCGGGAACGAATACCGGCCGCGGCGGCTGCATTTTCGATGGAGGCGAAAATGTTTGAGGTCCGTGTACATAGACTTACGTGCACGTTAAAGGACCCCCGGTGGTTGAAATATCCGGAGCTCTCCACTACGGCGTCTCTCATAATCATATCGCGGTTTTGGGACGTTAAACCCCAGATAGTATTATTATTATTATCTTTTAGCAGAATGTGCACAAACAAAGCATAGGCTCCCGACGAGCTATGACAGTGCGCGCGTTAAGAAGCTGCGCGGACACGCCCCCCCCCCCCCCCTTTTTTTTTATAAATAAGGAAAGGTTGACAGCAGCCGATATAAAATAGAGTGAAAAAATTGGCCGCGTATCTGCGTGCGTCGCTGCAAATGTCGTCTAAAGACGATAGAAGAGGCGCTGCGTGAGATATGGACGCCATCTGGCAATACGTCGGCAAACATGAGTGCTGTGTTGCGGGCTGGTAGTCCCGGCGCAGCAGCAGGCGAAGACCGGCGGTGACCAACGCTACCGGCGGGGACGCCAGCCAGCCCGAACAAGCGGTTTGGCGGAAAGCGCCGAAGCAGAAGGAACGTCCGCACTCAACGAGTGCTCTCCACACACTCTTTTATTTACACGTCGCCTGAGTAAAACAGGAATGCCAGAGCGGCACCCCATGGCATTCATACAGTGCAATACGGAACCGAAACCGAAACACAACAATGAGCTCGTGCAGAGGGCACGGAGGAAGACAAGTTTCAGCGCTGTCGCATTTTCAGCGCAGCTTAAGAAACTAGGGTCTCTAGAATTACGTATCTATGTATTTTCTATTAAAGAAACAGAGCACCTAATACTTACCTAGTGGTGTTGCGCCTCAGATATGCGTAATGTTTGCTTTTTGATCAACAATGTACACAAGTATGAACCTAGTCATCCGTTCAAGGTGGCTGGCCCTTGGGCAAGTGGTTCAACTTTGGCCGGGTGGCTGAATCGAGGGACGTGCCGACAAACAGAAAGACAGAAAGACGGACCAAAATTTAGTCGTTTAAGTTCCCCAAGAAAGACTATCGTCTTTAAAAATGCGTCCGTATGCGCTTAGACAAGTAGAACGTCGTGGCAGTGTGTGTGCGTGATGCATAATTATGAATTAAAAAGAAAAATGTTGGGTATAGTGGAAGACGGCGAGTGAATAAATGATGCGTGATTCTCAGTGCGCCCGCAAGTACCGCGGAATGCTCTGTATGCTGTGAGAGGCGATAGAATCAGCGCGCTTATTTCCACGACTATAAAAAAAACAGGCGCCGCTGAAAAACGACCTGCGTGTTGCGACTGCAGCGTGCATCTCCTGAAATATAGGATACTGCGCGTTAAAATTCTCTGGACTTACTGTGCGGGCTGTTCTGCGATTTGCGGCGGAAAATGTTTGGCTCTCGTAACCGAGGGTGTTATGTCTGTTTGTGTTACATTGTTTTTCTCTGCTGCGTTATGTTGCTTCCTCGAACACATGCGCGGTATAGACGAATTCCCAGTGCGCTATAATGCCATGCACAGAAGGTATTTACTGGTCGCGGTGATATCCTTAACAGCGAAGCTGTTTAGAAAATCGTTCCTTGTTCACCCGTAGCAAAACTTATCATCATTATTGAGTATGCGCCACAGAAATTGGGTAAATCCCACTACTCCGGTCAACTAAAAATGAAGAAGAAAACTGTGATTAAACGGGCATGCACCACAGTGCGGCCTATCAGAAAACTGTCATCATCTTAAACGCGTGTGTGCAACTGAAATTCGGTAAATCCCACTACACACAACTTCCACTAAAAAGAAAGAAGGCAACAGTCAGCCAAGCAAATGGCTGTGAAGCGACGGCGGCAAGCCGAATACCCCGAGTACGTACAAGGAGCGAATACTAGGGAAAGGGAAAGGCAACAGCGGCTGCGAGAAGACTCCGAAGCGATGGAAGGCCTACGCCAACGACGACGTGCCCGTAGATCTGTGAGAGATGCGATCGCTTGGTTTCAGCGCGAGGTTCTCTCTCAAAAGTTTGGACATCCGTGTCGTGTCTGTGACTGTCTGTGGTTTAACTCGAACCTCTCTGCGCTGACAATCAATGTGGAAACAACCTAGCATCACCTAACTAAAGCCTAGCTACGACCTAGAAGCAACCTAGAAACAACCTGCATCGCCTGGAGTTGTGATCAGACCTCTGCAGTCGAGCCTGCGTTTTCATGGAGGCAAACTTCAGTGTTCGCCTGTATACTGCCCATTGTATACATGTTAAATGAAACCGAACTGATGAAAAATAATTAGGAGCCCTAGGAATTAGATGGCCACTTAATTCCTCACTTTATTACCTTATTCCTGAGGTCTGCGAGTTACACAACATGCATGTGCACGTACGTACAACATGCACGTACTTCGCATGTGCACCATTGCATAATTATGTGAGCGATGCTTAATCTCGCGCTCAACAATCGACGAAGTGAAGGTTTTCAAGGAAGAAGCAATAATCTAAGTCATTATTCCCCTTATCCCTTGAACAAAAGATCAAAGTATAGCTTTCATTCATATTTAAATTTTAAAAAGCTGGGCTTAATTTGCTATTAGGTCACATGCGCTGCCTTTGTATAAGCGTCGACAACTTTCGCATCAGAACAAAATAGAAAGTCAGATTGACACAAAGGGCAACTATTTCAATGAAACAAAAAGCGCGTGAGATACGCGTTGTAAAACTGCCCCATATGTAAAGGAATTCAACGCGCATCAGTTAATATGTGCACACACAAAAAATCCTAACCTGTGCCCGCGTAATGTCCCTGTTGCAAACAAAGCTGATGATTTGCTCGCAACAAGAACCTTACGGTTCATGATCTTCAACGAAGTGGCATGGCTCAATAAAAAAGGACATAAAACTTTGTAAATCCTGAGAACTACGCGAATATATCAGTTTATTGACGTTCAGGTGACGACGACATTAAACTAGCCTACAGCATTGCCGACAAGTCGCGAACGTCGTGAGAATAATCACGCGTGCATTCTAACGACGCCTCTACTTCTCCCGGCTTTTGACCTACCGTTTTTTTCTCCGGGCAATAAACGTTGGACGTCATGGCGAGGTATCAGTAACTTTAGCGCAAGCAGCCATCTTCTCGCCATTTTAAGAAGGCGACATCAGTTAGCTTTTGTTCCGATGGAACAATCGCGGGAAGAGAAAGAGGAAAAGAATCTGTGCCGAAACGCCCTTCGGACAGATGGATGTGCTTGCTGCTGCATTCGTGGGGCTATTTATGGAGCTGGAGTACTAGTTAGAGCTGGGTTTCAGCCGCCGCCAAAGCGAATACCCTCTGAATACTCCTCAAAGCATAAGCTTCGCACTTTCGTCTCTCATTTGCCGTCTCAAACTTCTTGTAGATCGCTTCTGTCCCAGCGCCAGCCTGTTTGCTCTGCGCTCTCTCTCACTTTCGTGGTGGTGTCGGTGTCAGCTGTAACCCGAATGCAGTTTCTCATTTTAGTCTGGAGAGAAAACACTTATTCACTCGTGTACCACATCTGAAATTCAGGCTTGTCGATGTGAAATCCATAACGTGATATCTGAGGCAGTGCAGAGAATTAGAATAATAATAATAACTGTTGAGCTATTGCGTCCGAAAACCACGATAAGATTATGAGGTACGCCAAAGTAAATGGCTATGGAAACTTGGACTATACCTGTGGTTCTTAAACGTGCACCTAAATCTAAGTACACTATCATCTAGCATTTTGCCTCCGTCGAAATGCGGCCACCGTGGCCGGGATACGATTCCGCGACCTTCGGGTAAGAAGTCGAGAATCATGAGCACGAGACCACCGCGGTGGGTGGAGAAATAGAAGCGGGAGGATATCGAAATGGCGAGCGTCGTGCCACACTGCTAGCAAAGTGCTGGATTTCTCTTTTTTTCTTTTGCTCTAGTTAATAGTGCATCTCGCGTGCAGTCGCTAGCTAACTTATACTATTGCTAATCAATGTTTCATAAGTGCCATTTACCTACTTCCTTCTCTGTTCTCCTAAGAGACCTGCGGCTAGAGGTGGCTTTTACGAAGGCTTACTCTTTTCGCATACGAATGACTAAGACGTCCAGATGAGATTCGTGGAAAAGTGGCGAGACGATAGAACACATACTATGTTTCTGTGATCGACTGTGTTAGCGAACGCAACGTTCTACGCAATGCGCTAAACAAAGTAGACGACAGATCGTTTTCAATAAAGAAGATCCTCGGATCGTGGTCCTACACGTCGCAGGACAGCAAAGCGACGCGGGCATTGATACTGTTTTTAAAATAGACCGGATTACAGGATCACTTGTACGCGTGTAATGGGAAAGGCGTACATGTGCCCTGGCAGTACTTTCTTTCCTCTTCATTCTTTTTTTTAATTTATTCATTTCTACCCCCAGTGCAGGGTAGCAAACCGAAAGCGCGTGGTTGGTCTCCCTGCCTATCCTTTCTAGCCTTCCTCCTTCCTCCCTTTAGTCATGTATGAATCGGGTTATGCTACGCATTGCGTGCGTTAAGAATGTACTCATTTGGGTGCTCTGAGACTGATGCTTCAGTGACCCATTCGAAACCTAACAAGAACCTGCTCTAGTCACTCGCACGCCTCGTCCTCTTCCGTGATTTCTCACCTTTTCCACCCGGCTCAGTCAAATAAGGAGAAGAGGTAGCTGCAATGCCGACATAACGAGATGTCCTTCCAGGAGCAATAGCGTTGTGGAACGGCTACTCTCCTTCAAGGCTGAATTGCCGTTCCAAACAGCGCCTTGCAAATAGGTGCAACTCTCTGGGGAAGTATTCCTCCTCGTTCCTTTCCAGCGCTCGGAACCCGCTTCCAGGCCTCCGTCTCTTTATCCCTCCTATTTGCAGCACTAATCAAAGAGGGACGGAGTGCCAGGATCTATTTTCGGATCACTAAGTCTCACCATGCGGAACGTCCTAAGCGCAGATCCCCGATAAAGCCCCGCTTTGTGTAAGCTATGCCTTTCTCTTCACTTTTTCCCACGTACTTAGCTACCTGAATAACGCAGGGCTGTGCTCCTTCTGCTAGTGCAGTCGGCTTTTCCTTGCCGTTTTTGTTCCGGTCCGATCCGCATGCGTCTGCTACGCCTCGCGAACCCTCCACTTTGCCGAGGTACTTAGGCACAGAGATAACGCAGGCAGCAAGGTAATTGTTTTCTTTAGCTCGTTTTCTTTATCTCGCGTCTTGACAGAGCGTTGGCCTTATACGCCGTCCTTGCACGAGTCGGCATCCCACGTGGGGTCAGCGTCGGCAGCCGCGGCAGGTGTTGACGTCTCCACACCCTCAGTCGTGGCGCCTCGGATCTCTTTCATCGTCACGGCCACGCCCGTGTTCAAGCCGACGTTGTAGCCGGCCAGCATGACCGAGGCCGTCTCAAGCTCGCGGTGGGCGTCTTCGTCCCATCCAGCCACCGTATCTGCCTCGGCTTTCTTTCCGTCTGCCTCAAAGTCGCGGCTGGCCCCTTCGCCGTTGCCTTCGTGTATGGCTTCAAACTTGGCGCGCTCCTGGCCGCACTCAGTTTCGGGCTCTTCCTCGTAGTTGAGCGTCCCCCCTCGGGCTCATCATTTGTCTGCGCCGGTTTGCCCTGCTGCCCAAATGCTGGCACCAGCCCTCGTCCACTGCCGACGGTCGGGGTCACCACGCCCCAATTGCTGCAAGATAGTTAGCGGACTCTGCATGTCCCGTCGCCGCGCAGAACACCGAGGAGGCTTAGTCGAAGCGCTCCATAGTCTCCAGAAGTTTTTCAGTGTGGCCTCCATTCTTGCTGGTCAGACGAAGCCACTTGCACGTTGGGCGCTACTTCTGGGGTTCGTCGTCCACTTCAATGAAACAGGCTGCTCGTCGACTTCAGGGTAATGCAAAAACTGTTTATTAATAAAACTTTAAAACAGTGCGGACAAGACATGAAAATGCAGAAAAGCAAACTTCCACGAACTCTTCAGCGCCGGTACCGTTAACCTTGGCCCCGGCGGACTGCACGGCGCCTACACACGCACACCTCAGGGCAGTTTGCCAGCAACTCCCCCTTGGACGGTCGCCGTGCATGTTTATGCAGCATGTCCACATCCGGGCGCATGTGCAGTGGCGCTTGTCGCTGCTTGTTGCCACCGCCGCTGGGGACGAGGGCGAGGGTTCTTATCAGTGATCCCCACAGGTCTGCACAAACATTCATAAAGTCCTTCTCTGGAAACAGTTCTATGAGGCTATAGTTGCACTTTGATGAAGGTGGCCACAAGCCTTAAGCAAAACAACGTGGAAGTTGCAGTTCGATTCATTCACTTATATATCCACTTAACATCCATATGATCAGGTAACGACTTGAAAGAATGATGAATTGAATTATTCGGTCATCTAGCTATTGAAAGCTATCACACGAATTATTGAGTTCTGCAAAGCATTATCGTCGGCCGCTTCCAGTGAATGGCGACGGCTCCGCTTTCCCACTTCGGAGAGCAGAAACTTAGTGATGCGCAACTAATAGCGCTCTATTCGCAGAGGCCGCAAACGCCACCGTTGTCCACGTTTTTTCTCCCGCTATCATCACCAGCAAAACGAGTTTGTCGGATGCAGTGGCCAATAAACGCACGAATGCTCAAAAAGGACGACCGCACGGCGTACTAAGCAGCATACCGACAAAACACAGCCGAGTTTTGTTTCCTATACAAACGCACGCTGCATGCACGGACGTCTCTGGTCTGTAGAAATGGCACCGCAGCACTACTCGCGTCGCAGTACCTTATATGCGTGCTAAGGTTAGAGCAGAGCCGCACACAGCGCAAATTAGTGCTGCGCTAGCCTAATTAACGACCTCAAGCCTATACAATTAATAAAGTTGTAACAACGTATGCCTGCCTAGTCGCGCTGCTATTCAGCTGGGTAATTCACAGGAGCTTCTTTGTGGCGACGTTGCTCAGACCGCGAGGCCATACTTTGTGGTTACTGAAGCATCACTCCATACCCTGTAGCAATGACCTATTTCATGGGCTACATGTAACTTTGGTTAATTTTTTTTAATATTTATGTATTTAAGCATTTATTTATTAAAGCGGTAGCGTTAGAGAGCTCGTGTCGCAGAAATTCCGCTGTCGGCGTCGGCACCGTTGGTTGTGAGCGAAAAATCGAGAAAGTAGCAAATAAAATAACGATAAAATCTTCGGTCCCAATGAGGATCGAACCCGGGCCGTTCGCGTGGCAAGCAGGTGTCTTACCACAAAGCCACGATGTTGCTTGCAGCTGCCTCGGACAAAAACACTACATAAATGTCGTGTAGTGAAAGGAGTCTCGACGCATTTTGTTCGGCAGGTGTCACGACGAAAACGAGCCCATACGGTAGGCGCATTCGCGAGGCCATCAAACTACGTCGAAAAACGCCGGGATAGTGCAGCCATCGCCGCTAAATACACACACGAACTTTCAAACAGCTCTAAAAATGGACAACTATGTCCATCTAGAGGAAAACATATCAAGCAAACGCTAGATAATTTGCTGCCATCTGTGAGGCATTGTGAGAAATATGTCTCGACTTTTCATGGCATCCGAGAGGGCCGGCGCGCGGCGTATATCTTGGAGGCCATGCGACTCTTGCTTTAGATCGAAAGCCTGTAAAATTCGCGCGCGTGTGTGCTTGTGTGTGTGTAACAATACACATTAATAAGTATGCACTTAGTGGTTGAAGTGCGCACTAGGGGCCGGATTTCGCTATCGCGTTCAACTCTTAAAGGCGAAGCTTAAGGGTCCCCCAATTTTTTTATTTGTTAATTAATGAACTTATTTCTCCTCTTTCTATTTTTCAATTGGCTCAGTCTTGCGTACGCAATACTTTTTAAAAAATTCACCGACGATTACCATACTGCCTAATGCGAATTTTGAGCGCAGCTTCGTGTTGGGGCAAGGCCAACTGTGTTTGAATTTTTATCTTTCCGCAATTTATGGACTACGCCATAATTCATACTTTTTGTGAAGTAGGACAGCACCCACTACGCCACTATTCGTCATTTCGCGGGTGACGAAGGTACTCGTGAACATATCTGTAAGGTATTATGTACACTTTGCTGGTCCGACATGTGGCTGATGACGATGAAGAATTATCGCTGAGTACTTTGCAGTGGGTGGGAAGCATTAAACCACACACTCGTTGCGGAATGAGCACTATGTTATGATTGGTTGTTATTTTACCCTTCTGCCACGCTATATTACACATGCTAACGGATTCTCTGCCCGACATGACGCCTGTATAGGGCCTTTTTGCAAATGAGTTTCAAGCACCAGCGTGCTCTGTGGTAGAATATTCGACTGCCACGTTGAGGGCTCGGTTCAAGTTCCATTCGATACTGGATACTTTTTTTTTATTTTTCATATCTATTGGTTAGGCCACCGATGGTGATGGCGACGACAACGGTGACGGCGACGCCACTGAACGGAGGAGCAGGTTCCTAAGAGCTTCGCTCTAAAAGAAACCATGATTTGTCGACACTAAGGCGCTAGTATTCTGGAAGGTACAGCGGCTATTGTAGACTAAAGCCGATGAACGTTGTGCTTGGATATTACTTACCACTCTTGGCATGCAGGTAGGAGTGTAGGACATGGGCGTGGCTTCTTTGTTCCCGTGAACTAGCACCTTTGTCATACAGCTAGAGTGTCCAGTAGAAAGCCACTCTAGCCCCGCTTCGCGGCGGTCGTATTTACGATAATATTCCAAAGACTTTTTCACGCAGGAAGTGAATTACATCCGTTTGAAAAGAATGAAAAGTAATTGTTGATTCATTTTTGGGAACAGGATGCCACGCTGACGTCTTTTAAGCAAGAATACCTCTAAAGAAGTGACACAGTTACCTTGTATGTCAGATGACTTGTATATTATCCACCTTTGGTGGAACGTGTGCTTCCGTAACAAATCGCCTCAGTACAATACAAAAGAAGCTACAAATTTGGCGTCCCAGCCTGCTGTTTTCTGCGAGAACGAGTGATAAATTAGCGCAAACTTTTTTAGCAAGTTATTTAAAGAGTCTCTTTGAAGAAGCAAAGCTAACCTCGGACAGCTTCTGTTCTGAGAAATGAGTTCCAAGTTTACACTCCAAGGCTACAGACAAAGAGCGTTCGTGGTATACCAGGGGCTGTTGAGCCATACATCAATACTTCCTACGCGAGAGAAGCTGTTTTAAAGACGATAGTCTTTCTTGGGGAACTTAAATGCAGAAATTTTGGTCTGTCTTTCTGTCTTTCTGTTTGTCGGCACGTCACCCGATTCAGCCAACCGGCCAAAGTTGAACCACTTGCTTGCCGCCCACCCATCTTGAACTGGTAAGGCTGTTCATACTTGTGAACGTTGTCGATCAAAAAGTAAATATTACGCATATCTGAGGCGTAACATCATTAGGTAAGTATTAGGTGGTGTGTTCCTTTAATAGAAAATACATAGATACGCAATTTTAAAGACCTTGATGGTATGCGTTTAATGTTGAGACAGTAACGCGTTTATTAAAAGATTGCCACAGCTGAAGCGATCAGCGGTCCAAGCCGAGCAAGCGCGAGTGCCAACAACAACCGTCTTCGTCTTCTTCTTTCGCAGGCGTTCTTGTCTGCGCCCTACCATGTTACAAATCACTCCCCCGCGGAAAAGGAGCCATCCTGGCGACCTAAAGAACAGGTACAACTGGTGGGTCATAATGCGGCTTCAGTCGATCGACGTGAACAGTCTCGCGGCCGCGACGACGGCGGTCCGTAGATGATTGAACAGGCTCAATCATATAGTTAACTGGGGATGCTTGACGTAGGACGCGGTAGGGGCCTTCGTACTTAGGCAGTAGCTTTGTGGAAAGGCCAGGAGTGGAGGAGGGAAAGCGAAGCCACACCAACGTTCCAGGCGAATACGACTGAGGAGGCAGGTTTTCGTCGTGACGGTCCTTCTGGCCCTACTCGCCCTACAATGTTACAACCCTACTTTCTTAAGGTGCGCTGAAAATGCGACTGCGCTGAAACTTGTCTTCCTCCGTGCCCTCTGCACAAGCTCATGTTGTGTTTCGGTTTCGGTTCAGAATTGCATTGTACTAATGACAGGGGGCGCCGCTCTAGCATTCCTGTTTTACCCAGGCGACGTGTAAGTAATGCGGACGTTTCTTCTCCTTCGGTGCATCGCGCCAAACAGCGTGTTCGGGCTGGCCGGCGTCCCCACCGGTCGCGTTGGTCACCGCCGGTCTTCGCCTGCCGCTGCGCCGGGACTACCAGCCCGCAACACAGCACTCATGTTTCCCGACGTATTGCCAGATGGCGTCCATATCTCACGCAGCGCCTCTTCTATCGTCTTTAGACGACATTTGCAGCGAAGCACGCAGATACGCGGCCAATTTTTTTGATAGTGATCTAATCTTAGACTGCTCAGATTATTCACGAGAAGAGCTTATTCCATCGGCTGACATGCACCCCGCCTGCCTTCATTCCTGCAAGATTCTCTGCTGCTCTATTGGTGTAGAAATGTGGGCAGGAGTTCTAAGAACGCGTGGTATTACCGATGAAAGAGCTGCACGTGTTAACAGCCATTCTCTCCATCTCACTTTCGAAATAAGCTGCTCGACTCCTTGGTGCCCCGTTGTCAGAGCCTGAAAAGCAGTTGATGCATATGCGTACGGCAAAGATGCAAAGATAATGCATCTTTCACGAAATATAGAGTTCATGATTGGAAACCTGCCAATGGAGTCGGTGGAATATTATGTATACCTTTGTCCATTGCTAACAGGAGAGCCTATTTATAAATCGAAAATCCACAGAAGAAAAAGAATGGTCTGGATGTAGCTAGTACGTGAGGTTCTCCCAAATAACGACCGCAGTATTTGGTTGTCCGCAAAACGAAAAACATGGAATCAGTGCACACTGTCAGTTCTAACATATGAAACTGAAATTTCGAGGATAACAGAGGAATAAGAGGAAAAGTTAAGGGCCATTCTGCATGAAATAGAGGGGGAAATGGAAGCCGTTACATTGAAACATCAAAGTCTGTCACAATGAACCATAGAACAAACAGGGGCAGCAGATATCTTAGTAGACATCAAGCAAAAGAAATGGATCTGGGCTGGTCACGACATGCGCAGAACAAACAATTGCTGGTCATTAAGACCAATGGGGTGGTTAGCAAGAATTGGGAAGTGCAGGCGAGAACGGCAGCGAATTAGACGGAGTGAAGAGACTAAGAAATTTCCAGGGATAAAATGTAACCAGCTCGCACAATATAAGGCCAACAGTAGGTCATTAGGCCTTCTTCCTGCGGTAAACAAAGGAGGAGCCGACAGTGGTGGTGGTAATAGTCATTATTATGATGATGATGGTGATGATGACGAAGATGATGACCCGCTGGCCTAATTGAAGCAATGGTTCTAAACGTGTATTTTGGTAAACTCATATCAATGTGATAGAACCACAAATGGAGAGTTTTGAGTGCAGTTTGCTTGACCTAGGCGTAACTAACTAAGCCTTGTCGCTCACTTCAGCATATGTGCGGTAGCGTGACTAATAGGCTGTGGTATTCATATGGTGTGCTTGTGGCCACTGCTTCAATGTCTTGACGCCAGCGCAGCCGGAGAGAAAAACAATCACGTCACTTAAATACATGTGAAGGAGGTTCATTAGTTGGTACGCAATAAATTAGACCTAATGGCAAGAAATGAATTTAGGAATCAATAAACAAATACACGAAATAAATGCCCAAGACATAATATTTGACTCGCCAGCGATGATTCGAATTATCATTGCTATTTGACCAGCAATACACAAGATAAGGAAATAAAGTGGAGGAAGCAATAATGCAATAAAATATTAGAACAATAGCTGTCATAACTTGTACTTATACACTTTCGGGAAGCTGTTTTACCTTTGTGACTGATTACGAGCTCCCCCACAAGCCATCACTGCTGCACATTGTTTGACCAAGCCCATGCGGCCGGTAGCTGGCGTGACTGCTAAGCGAAGAACTCCGGCTTTGGCACAACCACGCCCTTTCTTCGAATGCCTGCTCGCTTGATCGCACGGCATTGTTTCGAAGAAAAAATATGAGCCGCCCGCACTTTTTCTCACGTTAATAATATTTTCGCCAATATTCATTTTTCTTCTTTGTATGCTTTTATCGAGCCTTCGTCTGTCGTTGGGTGGGTGGCTGGTGAAGCACTCAGTTTCCAAGGAAACAGGAAAAGCACATCCACTGTACTTCGCCAGTCTCTAAAGCCTGACCGCAATAACATAGTTTGGAGCGCGAACTTTCTTTTTGGGTTTGTTCTCTTTGTTTTCTCCTTATAGGAACCCTGATATTGTGGGCGGAGCATTAGCTCGGTTCCCTTTCTGGAAGTTTATTTTGCGGTGGTATTTCTTGCTGTCAGCAGTGCTTTTCGACTCTCGGATTGCTACGATGGCGGCTGAATAGATAGACTGGTGAGCAGGAAAGTGTATACGAGACATAGGAGGTTCGTCTATTTCCGCAGGTTTGAAATAAAGGCTTTGTGTGCAACGCTGGGTGGCCAAAGCATGGAAAGAGGCGATCGAAAATACATTCGGCTTGTTTAATGAGGCGGTTTTAGTGACTCAACGACACAAGAGGCTCTGAATATATATACATTGCTTTATTGCAGGACCTCTGCACGATAAACATGGCTCCTGCTTGATTTATTGCGATATTGAAACACTTCAATTCTTTATTTTCGGTTTTAATGTAGTTTTTAGCTGTTCAAAGAGCAAGTACCTCGCTCATAACCTCCACAATTTGAAAGACAATGTATACACGACGCACCAGTTTAAAGTATAAGCGCCTCTGCGAAAGAATACGTTTTTGGAAAACAAATGCACCATGCTTTATCACGCATAGCTAGACTTACGTTACGGCGGACCATTCTTATTTGTCCTTGAAAATGCGTTCTTTATAAACACTGCACAATACTAGTTAATTAAACAATCGATTTGAATCTAATCAAGCCACGTTCAACGCAATAGAAAGCTCACTAATTTATTTGCTTTCGCACAGGGCTGGGCAGGGATACTCAGAAAAGTATTCCGGAATACATGTATCGAAATACATGAACTGGAAGCCTAAAATACAGATACTGAGATACATTTGCTTTTAACATAACGGGATATTTCGAAGATACTTTTGCGATAAGACGAAAAAAGTATTCCGGAATACAGTTGCAGCGATACAGATACTGGAATACTTTTTTATTTGAAGGATGCTCAGCCTCATACTACGCAAAGACACTTATTAGTGCAGCATAATGCTGTAATTAAAGTTACAGCGCATCGAAACGTTCAGCTCATTTATTTATTTATTACAGTACCCTCTGCGCCATTAAGACATAGAGGGGGAGGGGGTGGACAAAGTACATAATTCGCAATAATGACATAATTACAATTATCAATTGCAATAAAAATACACTATTTCACAGCAACAGTAACAAGGATTGGACACCGAAATTGACATACTTGGCGAGCAAAGTAAGTTATGCTAGAAATAGCATACTTTAAGCAAATCACTCGAATCACTAATGCTTGCTTCAGACAGCGGTCTTGTGGTGCGGAGCTTGCTTCCGCTGCATTACCAAAGCGCATCAATGCCTACGGAGCCATCGTGGAAAATTCCTTCGTGGTCAGTAATAACTTTTGTGCCTGGGTTCAAGAACAAGAGACGTACACCCGGACCAGCACTAACATATTTCACCCTACAGCACGTGGAAAATAATTACAGGGCTCACCGTCATATTTACACTGATGGCTCTGTTACACCTACATCGTCTGCAATTGGTGTCTGGATTCCATCTGCCAATGTCACCATCTCTGCCACTCTTAGTCACCGTACTTCATCTACAGCGATTGAACTGGCTGCACTACGGGCTCCTTTTAATTACATTGTAGATCAGACAGCTGATTCTTGGGTCATCTTCACCGACTCAAGAGTGTCGCTGCAGTCTCTGAAGTCTCCACGCACGCAAGACCAACTCGTCATGGACATCAAATATCTATGCAACAAAGCCTGTGACCTCCATCACCGCATTGCTCTGCAGTGGATACCTGCCCACTGTGGAATACAAGGCAACGTTCAGGCTGATGACGCTGCCAAAGCAGGACATGACGCCTCGAGAGAAATCATCAAGATACCTTTCTCGAGAAAAGATGCCGCGACAATCGTATCGGCACACGCTTGGTGGCTCCAGCGATCCCTCTGGACAGATGCTAATCACCAGTATGGACCACTTTACAACATTGACCCATCGTGTAACTTTGATATGCCGCGAGACCTAAACAGGCAAGATGAAACATGCTTGCACCGCATCACACTGAACGTCGCATACACCAACTACTTCAGGAGCAAGATTAAGCTGTCGGACTCACCAATGTGCGTCCAATGCAACGTCCAAGAAGATCTACATCATGTTCTTTGTGAATGCAAGCGATACGCATCAGAGAGACAGTTTCTGAAGGCAGCCTTGCATCTTCAACGGGGATCGTGCTTAGAGTTGCGACATGTTCTGGGCCCATGGCAAAGCAGCACCTGTGCGCTACGTGCCACAAAAGCGCTGTGGAATTTCTTGCGGGCCACGAGCCTGAACGAAACTTTGTAAACTTGTGTGACTGTATGTGTTATGTGGTTACCACTGTATATATCATAATCGTCACCCAGCACCTGGAGTAGCATGTCACGCGAACAGCCAGGCAAACATCTCCAGCTTCATTAAAATGTTTATCTCTCTCTCGAATCACTAATGAACACCAGTGAATTGAGAAAAAGTATGCATTTACTTCGCACATAAGATCTGCTTTACTGAGAAGGTTGCTGTGTGAGCATCTCAATTAGGCTGTCTTCTAACAGCGTCAGTTCAGCCTCAGCACAAGACTCACGAAAGAAGAAAAAGTCTGTCTAGCGTTGAAGGCGAGCACAAATTCGTGTTATAGTGAATAAATATCGCATTCATAGCCGGATTGCCCTGCAGCGTGGCGATATCTCTTCTCGGGTCATCTAGATACCGAAACGCTTCCGCCCTCACTTGGGTTGTTCTGACTGTTCAGAATCCGAAGTCTGTCCCCATCTTCGGAATCCTAAGCCGTCTGACCCTGTCGGCTTCAATGAAGCTGTCACCACCACCGACGCTACCAGCACCCATTTTATAAAGCCACAACAGGCGAAGTCGGCTCCGGTGGTGGGGGAGCCTGCTACCAGAAAATACCGTTTCACGCATGTAATCAATTAGGAACGCACCCTGACATTGGAGAGGTGGCTGAAAGCGCGTCAAAGATAGCCATCTTGTAGTCCTTTCCGCCGCGAATACGGGAACTGCTTTTGGAAGTGCTGCCGCTTTGAGAACTGAATGCACGCGAAGCATTGCAAAGCCTGTTCCAAGGCGGTATCCGCGCGGGGGGTCGCGAAGTAATAGCTTGCCACCCGAAAAAAAATAGGCGTGCTGCACTGACCTTGAAAGACAGCGACTTTCGTCGGCAGAGGCCGACAGCACTGCCCCCACCATTCTGCCGTCTGCGGCGTCGCGTCCTTTACCACATGGGCCATTCTGTGCTTGAGAGGAAACCATCGCCGCCCTATCTGTCGGCGACCGGCGGCGCGCCTTTGCTTGTCTTGGCACAAAAAAAGAAAAAAAAACTCCATTCCCCCATTGGAAACACGCCTCAACTCATTTCCGACACAAAAAAACAATGTAACGAGATACCCGTGTCCTGCATAGTATCGCGATACAGGCGATACATCGTAAATGTATTTCACTACTGAGATGCAAATACATTTTTCAAATGTATCTCGATACAGAAATACAGATACTCAAAAGTATCTCTGAAATACTATCGCGATAGTCTTGTATCGCGATACTGCCCAGCCCTGCTTTCGCAGTACTAATATGCTCTAAAAGTTCCGAACACAAACGCCCGGAATCGGGATGCAATGAAAAAAAAAAGAGATAAAAAACACCTAAAGAAACATTAACTGCACGAAGGTGACATCTTTCCCGCCCAGTTGCTTGGTTCGCTTTTTTTCTTTATTTGCTGTACTTTCATTTTCCTGTCTTTGTCGTTCTGTTAGATCCACTTCCATTCCATCTGTTCATTTACATTTTTACGCAATCTTTACTCTATGCAAATACAGAAGTGCTCGCGTGCTCTATCTCACACCTTATGCCAGCCTTAAGCATGGCGAGCCCGCAAACTGTGCATTTTGCCAGGCAGTGTGACAAAAACAGAAATATGCAAGGGCAAAATGTTGGTCACTTATGCAAAAACATTTCCCTTGCGATAAAACGTCCGTGACTGCCCAACGGACATTTCGAATGCGAGTGCATTAACCCCAAGTAGCGCCGCGTTTCAGTAAAACAGGTGACCCCCAGAACTCTGAGAAAATTAATATAAAAGCAATTATAAAAGCGTAACTCCTAGTATAGAATTTGAGCAAATAAAAAAAGAAACAAAATCAGAGAACATCGAGCATGACCTACGAATTTTCATTTCTAAATGTACATGAATAACATCAAAAGCTCACGGGAATGCGTGTCGACAGAATCTTTACTTGACCGCGGCTTCCCCATGGGTAAATGGTAAAGCACAAACGAGCGACGAATAAACATGTCCGACGCTGGTGTGCACAATGTAATGATATGCCTAGCATCACAATTGACTTGAAAATATCTATTACGTACATTTCTTATGTAATAGGTGTTTTTTATACGTGCCCAGAGTAGTGTTAATTGACCGCTACTCAGCAAGTCCATAAGTGGCACAAAATTTAAGCACAACGAAAGGCCTGTTGTTTGGTCGTATTATAATTCAGTGATTGGTGAAGTATAACTTGGCGCGTGAAGATCCGGTTACGAATCTCGCCAGTGAGCTCTCGTGTTCTTTTTTTAACTTTATTATCCCTTATTTATTATCCCCAGTAGTTTCCTTATGTTCTTTGTGAGTGACCTCTCTGCCTTTGTGTAAATAAACGCAGGTGATACGCAACAGAAAGACGATCTCTGAAGGCGGCCTTGCACCTTCAACTGGACTCGTGTTTAGAACTGCGGCACATTCTGGGCCCATGGCAAAACAACACCTGTGCGTTACGCGCGACGAAAGCGCTGCTGGTTTTCTCGCGAGCCACAAGCTTGACCGAAACTTTGTAAACAATGTAGTCTATGTATGTGTGTGTGGTTATCAGTGTATATATATATCATAATCGTCACCCAGCACCTGGTGCAGCATGTCAGGTGAACAGCCAGGCAAATATCTCCAGCTTTTCATTAAAATATTTCTCTCTCTCTCTTTTTGTGAGTGGACTACACGTGTTTAGAACTCGTATGCTTGAAAGAGCCCATTGAAGAAATAAATAATATGCTACATTGATACAGAAATATGGCCGTGCCGATTGCAGCAAGTTTCCTTAACTTTCTCAAATTTTTGTCAATTTCTCTACACGAAACAAAGAATTGATGCTATTACAATCGACTGATTAGAGCTTATAAGTTTCCTTTCTTGTGCGGCATTGTTCGGCGCATTCAGCAGATGGTCGTTTTTGTCTGCTTGCAACACAAGCTCCAAGCAACTCACCCAAGTTTCTAAACTTTCACGGTACGTCCTTTGTTTTTTGTTTTCATTTTTCTGTTTCACGGCGACACCTCATCAGAACAGTCTACGTAGACTAAATCAAAAGGGATAAATTGTAGAAAGGACGAATTAATAAGAACAAAGCTTGCTCCGTGAGCCGAACTCTTGACTAGCGGTGATTGCAGACTATAAATAAGGCAAGTACATTTGCCATCGCGCCAAGTGTCTCGCAGCACGAAAACGTGGCATGAAACAGTCACGAAAACGTGACTTCCTGCCCCAAAATTAACTTGTGCTCTTCACTGCGAACTTGTTTTACGAGGATGTAAATTACAGCGGGATAAGCGGGGGCCAGCGCGGCTAGATGCCGAGGGATTGGTTTATGCCGGTGGACAGCGGTAGCACATATAATATGGTAGGTGGCCCATGTTCACGAATCATAACAACCCTCTCTACAAGCGACGATTCTCTCCTTCTGAGTGTTCGGCTTCTAGTGATATGCACTGCGCTAGAAGACAGCTGTAAATGGAAGCGCGAGGACGCTGTAGCTCTGTTGGAGCGTTGCTGGCACGACCACTTACGTGGGATGGGCGTTCTTATGGCTGTGTTTAGGACCTATGGCAGCACTGCTAGCACTGCCTGCTGCTGCTGGAGACTCGTAAATAGACGTAGGGTTCGCGACAAGCAAACAATGAACTAAAACATGGCCGAAATATCTATATGCGAGCAGGCTGTCGTGAAACACTATTATCTGATCTGCTACATTAAGTGATGTTTGGCGAGTGGCTGAATCTACAGGCAGTTCTTGATCTTGATAATCAAAGAAGGTCTTAGGAAAAGGATAGTCGTGTAAAAAAGTCGCGTTATATCTCACGAATGAGGCAAAGCGATAGCACCCGCTAATTGAATGCTCCATTGAACCTCAACCCTCAGATATTTACATGAGGTCAGATATGGATGAGAAAACTGAGGTAATCAGCCTAAATTTGCTATATGCAAAAGCCATCGTGCGCATTTATTCTTTTTTTTTAATTATTTATATCGACACTATGATTACCGCTTTAGGTATAATACGTAAAACTGAAACTTCTTGCCACCATCAAGGCACTTACCACTGCTGTACATTTCATGCTGCTACGTGTAGCGCGGGCACACCTACACCGACACAAGTGACTCACGTGTTTTATTTCTGCGAGTCGAGTCAATAGCCCTCACTGCTTTTGCGAAACTTTGTTATAGCGCCTCGCACAAGAAGGCGAACATAGTTTTGTGAGTTTCATGTGAAGTTGTATCTCTCTTCGAGAACATGCAGACGGTGTTTTCTCCAAGGAGTTTCTTGGACATAGTCCCGCAATGTAATTATACATTTTGACAGCGGTCTGCCACCACCAATATAATAATGAGTGCTGTTTTACTTGCCACAACACCGTTGTGCCACAAGGACGATAATATTATGAGGCACACCTTAGAAAAAGGCCCCGGATAACTTTCACCACCTGGGGTTGTTTAACGTGCGCTGACATTGCGCAGTACACATTCCTTTAGCACTAGCATCATCGAAAGGCGATGATGTTCCATCCGGGATTGAATCCACCTCTCCCTGGTCAGCAGCTGAGATCGGTTGCCACCTGCTCCCGCAGCTATCGCAATATGGCTAAATTTGAGACATTGTAAATGTGTTTGAAGAAAGGCTGTGTTTATTCGGATTTCAAGCGCAAGCCGAAAATCAAAGGCTAGATTGTGGCCCATGAACTAAAATTATTTTATTGGCTGTCTGGGCCAGTGAAAACCCTTAGAATGGAAAAAAGGGTATTATGACATTTTAAAAACATTGTGACCTTTCTAGGCTGAAACAAAACAACACTGCAAAATAAAAAAGCAGATATGATGTTAATAAAAGATGTGTTCAGCGTGCTTTGGGAGACGGCTGTATGTGGTGCTTAAAGAAAAAGAAACGTGCCTCGGCTGGCAAAGCGACTAAACAAGTAGAAATATGAGGTCGAGGCAAAATAACAAAACAAAGACAAGAACAGAGAGGTTCATGTTCTCCATGTCATCCACGACTATGAAGTGTTCCTTGCCCTATGCTATACAGGGTGCACACTTGCGAGACAGTAAAAGGTCAATGTCGGAAGTGAGAGGAGACACTGCCTGCAATGTAGCCAGTAACCAACGACCTTCTGTCTTTTGCGTCGGTTTGCGCGTGCACTAAGCGTTCACTTTTACTTTGCTTTCTGCTTTCACAAGATTTTTTTTTCATCGTACTTTGGGGAACAGCGCTTCTGTCGAACACGGACAAAAACAAAAAAAAGAACGCGACACGGCGCTGAATTTGTGCGTGCCGTCAAGTGGCGCTGTTACCCAAAGTACGATGAATCAAAAACCAAATAGGCCACCTCCCTGTCTTGCTCCAGCGTTTTCTTTTTTTTTTGGCTTCTTTTAAACTTTTTTTTCAAGGAGAGCTTCCCCTGTGTCATGTTATTAACAAGGGAGTGTGTCTGCTGGCGTGCAGACGCTTTTCTTTTCTTTTACTCGTTTAGTTTTAACCTCCTACCTCTCAAGTTCTGTTATACGTCTGCAGTCATGATCAAAGCAGGCGGCTATCTTACAGACTCCTTGACCCCACCGTTTGTTGTCGCGGAAGTACGCAGAACTACTAACGTTCAGTGCCTGACACGGCCTCTTGTCGCTGCAATAAATAGGTTGTCCCCGCCTCTCTAGCTTGCACTGTGTTGTAACCCCGCTTCCTTCCACACCGTGTCCACAATCGATCTGCCTGGAACACGATGGAGCGGTTGCGTCGCGCCAAATAGAAAATTGCCTGCTTGACGTATGTGCGCTTAATGGTCCCTGCAAATAGAAACGTGAACATGGAAGACTTCGCGTCGATCAGGAGCGCGACAACGTTGTAACTACTGATGAAAACGAAGCAACTGTGAACTTACGCTCCTTAAGATCGGGTAAGTGCTGCTGCCGTGTCTTATGTCAGTAACACTGCAGGATAATTTGAGATTGATCATATTCTAGAAACGACACCACCGCCTTCATTTATCTTCGAAGCTTTATTGCTCAATTCGCTAAATATCTCCGTAGTGTTCTCCTGCAGGAAAACAGCAAGCACAAAATTACGTTTTTAGATGTGAAGCATCTTATAGCGGAGCTCAAACGGTGTGCGGCGTGACCGCCTTAATGCGCATGCGCAAGCCCTCTCCACACACGTCCTTTCCACTCCCAGCTCCCCTCTTCCCTCTCCACTCCCCCTCTCCACTTTTCCCCTCTCCATTCCCTCTCTCGTTTAGATAAAGGCTCGCGTTAGGTCGTACACACGCTCAGTCACTGCGCCGGTGTCATGAGTTTCTACGTCGGCGCCCGTTGCAGTAATACCTTAATGCCTGCCGAGATCGCGCAGCAGCGGAAGGCTCGACGTGCCGAAGCGCAACGTAAACGTCGGCAAGCAGACCCCTAGCTCCGGGCCAGGGAAGCCCAGCGCAAGCGGCAACGTCGGCGGGAAACTCCTACAGGTGAAACGTGGGCTCGACATGCCAAAACGCAACGGCAGCATCGGCAAGCAAACGCCCACGTTGAAGCCAAGCGTCAGCGTCGAGCCAACGCGTTGGCTGCGGACAGACGACGCGAGTCCAACGCCCGTGCAGAACGCCTAGCTAGACAACTTGCACGCCCGGGCTTCGACAGTGCCGACGCCCGGTTCCAGCGCGAATTCCTCGACCGGAGCTTCGGGCACAGCTGCAACGTGTGTCACCGACTTTGGTTCGATAACAATCTGACCGAGGTCGGTAGCATGCGCAACGAACGCCAACGGAACGCGATCTTGCAAGTGCTCCGGCTTCGCATCGCCTCATGATCCCCTGGTGCGGGAGATGGCGTAATTTTTTAATATCTCGAAATAAATACGCTTCCGTTTGAGTAGTGGCTCTCTTGCTTTCATGAAACAATATAAACGAGTCTTCATTCCTTACTTCATAAATATTTCTTCAACTTTCATTATTATGAGGCAACGTCCTGACTATATCCACATAATCTCGCCAAAATGGCGCAATGAGCTCATTATTAGGACTTCCAAATTATGCATTGTTACGCAGTGAATTGACAAACGTTTTGATGTAGACAGTATCGGCCCCAGGTGTCATTCATGGTCACCCAAGCGAAGTCGGTATGACATATTAGCGCCATACGCAGCAGTCAGTTAGTATGGGAAAGCAAAGAGTCGCACGACGTGGGAGCGGTAGGATCGAAGTCAAACTTTCAATCACCTGGATTACCCGGTGAAACATGGACTGTGCAAGTTTGGCGAGAACAGTGAGTCCTTATCGCGCTTTCGAGCGTGCTACGCTCGCTGCTTCAGCCTATCTCATCAAACGAGGAGGCCGCGCACATTTGCAAAGTTTGCAGAGCTAAGTCTTTCAGGCGTTCAGGAGAGTCTCAGCCTTTCAACAACGCCAGCATCGATTTCCATTGGAGCAGAGAGACAAAAGTAACTTGATACAGAAGTAACACATGTTAAGAATAATTGAGAAGTGGTTCATGGAGGCTTATGACCTGCTGGCCATACTCCTGTTTTCTTTCTTAGAAGTGTCGCTGTTTTTCTTTTTAAAATTTCGTGACATTAATTTTCATTACTGTAGCTGACGGTGCTATCTTTGTGTTGAAGGGTAAGTGTCCTGGTGCATCGAAACTGTCGCGCTGCGTTTGATTGTGTGGTATGTTTTGGGCACCATGTAAGTTTACGGATGCATGGTGTATGTGCCTCTGCGAGCTTCTTTTCACGACGAACATAATATGGTATGTATTCGAAACAAACAATGCCGAAAGCGCCTCGAACAAACAAGCAACAGAACTCAGCTATGCGTGTCTGCGGCATCCAAGCAACATCGCCAAAATGACGCAATTCACGCTGCGTTCAGGAAGCAAACAGAAATGCAGAGCCAACAAGAACAATGTCATTCCTTGGGCTTCAACCAGCGCAGCCACGGGCATGCCAGTGAGAGAACAGACAAACGTAATAGTGAGTGGCACTCCAAACATTGTTCACGTATACCAAGAGTTCCAGGAGACGCTGATCGTAACGGATACCCACGCAACTAAAAGACGTACAGGCCGACTTTCTCTCGACTCATATTCTGTCGTGCATTCTTAGCGTTGTGACGATTGTCAAGGCGTTTCCTTATCTATAGAGAAGCAAAAATAAGGGAAAAAAGAGGAGAGAGATACGACGTGAGATGGCATTGATTTGTCATTGTAAGATGCGTGGACGCAGTATCATGCGAAATCGCAAGAAAAAGAATGACGGCTGTGGTTGTCAGTCAATGTAAATAGAATGAAGTAGAAGAATACCGCTGTATAAAACCTAACTGTAGTAGTTTCTGCGACGTTGCAAAATAAAAATTCAAATAGCCCATTCTGATAGGATGGCTCATCATGCTTTCATAACCTTTATTATGCTATTCTCAGAAGCCACAGATAAAATAACTTTTTCCGCTATTTCGGAGAAATGCGATTTTTTTTATTTTGCTGTGTGAATCGCTAACGTTTTTTGCCACAAGATCACTGTCCAGTTACTGCGCAAAGTAAATTTATCCTGTTTTATTAACTGACTTCGCGACAGACAGATCTGTTCTAGCAGAAACCTCTTCTAAAAAAAAGCATTGTAATTTTCTTCACAATTTAATTGCAATGAAAAATAATAAAGATGTCAACATTATCTAGTAACTCAACTATCCCAAGAATAATATTCTAAGGACAGAGAAAGGTAAAAAAAGGAAGACAAAAGAGAACAAATATGATCCACCGCTGGCAAGAATTTCTTTATGACTGGCGAAACATGCCAAAAAAGAACACATTATGAACAAATTGAGGTATAGCACGTATATTAAAAAACGCCAGGCCTGCGCTGAAACCGCAGCACAGTCACAGCGAAAGCTGGAAGAGCGGCGTTTCTAGAGCCCGTTAAGCTCTCTTGGGGCTACAATACAAGTACACTAGAAAGGTACCCACTACGCCACAAATCAAAATTTTTGTGAAGTTGGGAAGCACCCACTAAGCCATTATTCGTCATTCTATGGAGAAGCGAAGCACCAGCTACGCGTCTATAAGGCATTATGTGCACTTTGTTGACGTGACGACTGATGACGATGAAGAATTATGGCTCAGCCCTTTGTAATGGGTTGGAATCTTTAAACGGCCCACCAGTTATGTAATTTCCATTGGGTGACGCCCGGTCGCTATTTCCCTCTCCCGTCATGCTGTATACGTTGACGTGGAAGAGAGACGGGGGGGGGGGGGGGCGAAGAACTTTATTGAGACCCCGAGGTGATGGATCAAGCGCTTATGAGCTTCCTTGGCAACCAATACAAGTGCACTTGCGAGGAACCCACTACGCTATAAATCATTGTAATCTTACTGAGACCCCGAGGAAGTGGATCATGCGCTTATGGGCTTCCTTGGCAACCAATACAAGTGCACTTGCGAGGAACCCACTACGCTATAAATAATTGTAATTTTTTAGAAGTAGGGCAGCAGGCACTGTGCCATTTTTCGTCATTCTACAGAGAGCGTTGGTACCTGCTAAACGCATGTAAGGGATTATGCGCACTTTGTTGATTCTGCGCCTGATGACGATGAAGAATTATGGCAGAGCCCTTTTGTAATGGGTTGGAAGCATTCAACAACCTACTCGTTGCGCAATTAGCAATTGTTTGACGCCTGGTTACAGAATTCGCGTTGTGCGACGCTTGGTGCTTATTTTAATCTTCTACCACGCTATATTGCATATGCTAATGTGGTTCCTTCCCGACATGAAGCCTGTATAGGAGCTTTTTGCATTGCAGTTTCAAGCACCGGCATGGCTTAGAGGTTGAATACTGGGCTCCCACGCAGAGGGCCCAGGTTCGAACCTCGTTCCATCCTAGAATTTTTTTCTTATTTAGTTTTTTTTCTTATTTCGAGCGATACTGGTTACGGACACCGGCGGCGGCGGCGGCGGCGGCGGCGGCGGCGGACAACTACGGCGCCAAAAACGGCCGGAGAAATGATCTCATAACAGCTTTCGCTGTAAAAAAGGTAATAAAAACGTTATCTAAGTAGAGTCTCATTCAAAAGGCAATCATTAGCCTTTCGAGTCATCAATTGCTAGTAAATCTACATCTAGTAAAAATTACACAGAGCAAGCGATGAACTGAATATGAAAGTCGACTTTAGGGTTAGAGGGGATTGTGTACAACGCTATTTGCCATATACTTATTAGGAAAAAAGATGACTTTTCATCCACCGGCAAGTAATGTTGTATTGTACGAGACATTTTTAAAGAATTATACATCGGCTACACAATACTTATGCAGTGCCTATTATATTGAGCTAGTCTGCTCTGCCGAAATAAAACGAAGAGGTCGTTATCAGGGATGTGTGTTAACTTGACGTTGTCTTGACCGCCCTGGTTTTAGTGTTCCAAGTGGTATCAAATGTAGCAGCTATGTATCGTGGTAGAGTGTGCCAATTCAATCTCGACAAATGGTGACTAGGATGCTTATAAACATCAAACTTTCCGTATATCAGTTACTCCCACTTGAACTCACCGGCCACGCCTTTCTATTCATAAATCCAAGCCATGTCGGTCATCCCCAAGGCACCGCCACTGCTTCCTACGCTGCTTGGGATGTCGCCACTGTTAAGTTTCCGAATTTTTGGCAAACACGCTCTACTCTTTGATTCCACAACATCGAGCACTTCTTCGGCTGAATGGTATCACTACCCAGAAATAAAAAAAAATTACAGCATACCCACGGGTGAATGATGAAGAGCTTGGGCGAAGCTCCCGAAGCAATCATGGTTATACCGTGAAATGTTCAGTGGTTTCGCCCAGCAGTGATCAAAGCAATACGCCGCTTTGATTACTGCGCACCATCTAGCGTGCAGGGTGCCGCTGCTTTTTCTTTTCTTTTTTTTCTTTTTTTCTATTTTCTTTCTTTCTTTCTTTTCCTTTTTTTTTCACACATATTGCACACATGTCTATGGGACAGCGCCATCTAGTATATCGTCACCCAACTGCAGTTTGCATGCATCTCTATGGGACAGCGCCATCTATTGAATGATACGGGGGACGCGGCGGCGGGGGCACGCTGCATGGAGCGACGACCGACCAGGTGATGCTATAAGGAGCTTCGCCCATAAAAAACTGTACTGAATGCAATTGTTTGCCTATACCCCATATGTGAAATCACTGAGCAAACAATGTCGCTTTAGTCATCGTCTCTACAAAAGTACTCATCTTCTCCAGTCTCTTGCCGAAACGTGGGCTCCATTGACATCCCCAGTTCGATGTTTTCTTATACTTCGAGTCTTCATCTTCCGGTGAATATCTTTCTGTCTTGTATGGACCCATACGCCATATCAACTCTAAGTGGCATCGGCTCAAGTACTGTACGAACTCCGAGAACGTTGCTATGTTTCTGCCTGAAACGCCTATTCGCGTGCTTAAGTAAAGACCAGTCCGTCATCGTAAAGGAAAGATCGAGTCACTTCATGCTAAGATCTACTGCCCTCGAGCATCTAATATAGCAAATGCACCTAATCTCATCTCCCGTTGTCCGCTGTCGGCATCACTTACATTGACTTGAGGGCGTAATAGCGAGGCAGCTGCCGCCAAAGCCAACTTTGGTGAACACGGTTGCTAGCATACAGTAAGAACACACTGAGTGTTATGTTTACGTTCTTTATTTGAGTTAGTCCCAACGATCCTGGGCAATGGGACGTTGTCCCTTAGAAACGCTGTAAGTTATAGTCTGTACCCGCAACATGAAAACGAGCATTTCTCTTTAGCGCCTGATACAATGCTGTAATTGAGACAAAACAGGAACACCTGAACAATGAAATGAAGCGGGAGCATACGCTCTTAAAAGCTTGGTCCTATATAGGTCCTATCTTTATCTTAAAATCTAGGTCCTATCTTTACAACTGAGCGAAACTGATTCCCTCGGGTTTTTCTTATTCTTCGTGGCTAGGAGTCAAGGCAGAGCCACGTGTATGACTTCGAAGATTACTAAACCGACATACACTTGCCGAATAACTTTGGACACCTCACTCGATCCCTACTCTTTTATACTGACAGCGAAATATGGTGCGTTGACGAGGAAATTGGGTGTACAGAATGCAAGATTGATGGCATGGGCAATCACGGTGCCTTTTTTGTGCTTTCTCTCTCGAACAATTTTCGAGCACTTGTATCAACGTACCTGAAACATTTTCTACTTTAGCCCTTCTTGGCATGTGTGGAACTTTGGAGTGATAAAATGCGCTGCAAAGTTTCTTTTTCGGTCTTCCATTAAGCCTTTTTGAATTATGCATGCCTGTTCTTGCATGTTTGCTCCTCGTTTCCTATAGCCAGCTGTACTCACCTGGTGTTATTGGGTGCACCATATATGCAAACCACCGCTATGGCTAAATGTTTCACGAAATTTCAAACGTTATGTCGGCATGACGAAAATATTTATTAGTCCAGCTAGACCAAACGTTGTACTTTTGTGTTTTATGTGTTTAAATTTATACATATCATTATAAATTCGTAGCCTAACTGGCATATGCCTTCTTTTCAAGATTCTTTTTTATTAGATTTCACAAATTTCTTCCCCTTATCTGAAAATATTTTAGCGGTGACAGTTTTATCGCGATGTGTTGCTGGTGCAATAGCAGTCAGGCTTTGGAGAATTGAAGAGGGGGCAGCCGGGCTAAAGTTCAAGGAAGTAAGTTACTCATTAAATCAACCTACTTAATCTGAGACGTCTTTGAAGGCTCAAATTTCTGTTGCGAGAAAATGTTGGGCACAACCGAATGGGAATCGGGGGATAATAAATATCATATTTTATTCAAATGCACGGGTTCCACCGACTAATATGCACCACAAATGGCAAAAGATGCGGCACGAGTACTTACTAGAATGGATTAACTATGACACTACGCAAATGATGGCTTCAAGAAGGCGTCCGAAAGAGACTATAGGAAGAGTCTTGCCAAACTTAAGGTGTTATATACAGTTGAGATTGTTAACATAATGTGGAACATCGGCTATAATATTACACCCCTCCTCACCTAGTTCTGCACTTCATTACCATTACCGGCGCCACGTTTAGTCTTCGAAGTCTAAGAGTTAAAAAATAAGTAGTTCGTGTAAGGCCTCTAAAAATAACTGACGGAGGTTAGTTTAGCTCTTGTGAAGCTTGTATCTTGAGCGATACGTACATTTAGCGTAGATTTGTGAAGTCTTGGACACAGTGCTTGATTAAACTTTCATTTAACTTTCGCCTAGGCAGTAGCACCGCAGTGACGAGGCTTCGAGCGAGTAGCACTGCGGCGCCTCTCTGCAGCGGATCATGTGGTGTGACGTCACGCCTGCCGCAATTGCGCTCCGGCAGCTCAAGGTCATTTGAACGCCCTGAATGACCTTTCAATACATGGCGGAATATATATTTAGCTCTAAACAAAGGTGGCAATTACTTATATTTTCAGAATATTTTCGAACCGCCCAACCTTGAAACTTTCCGTGAGCATTACATTTAAGAATGTTATTAACGCTCTCACTTAATATAAAAGTGCTGGCAACGTTGATTATCCCATAAAAAGTTTCAGGTGCGACACCCCGGACGCCCTTCCCCGTAGTTTGCCATATGCATGAACTCGGCGACATCGTGATTATTCCAGGGCGAAGAAGAACATAAAAATGCAAAAGTAATTGCTAAGGCCTTTCACTCAATATTGTAGAAGTAGTATCCATGATTAGCTTGGCTTATGCAAGAAAATTAGTGAGTCGTGATGTGCAAATCACTCCAGGAATCTTTGCAATTTATACTTTGTGAAAGTGCGATTCGCTACGTTCACCATCCACAGCCAGGAAATAATGAATATCAAATAACGAGAATGCGCAATATAGAAAGGAAAATTGGCTTGACGGGCGAAATCTAAATAATTTGGCAATGCTTGTAAACGTACTCTGAGAAGCAGCTGTTGCCTGCTTCGCTTTCTGTTTATAACGCAAGCGAACTAAAGGACCATTACATTTGGCGCTCATTGGGATGTTCCATTGCTCGTAGAGACTGCTCTCCACAAAAATACTTTTCGGGTGCGCCAACTTATTCGCATGAGCTCCCTAATCCGATTACGTTCCTTGCTATAGCAATTACTGCCTATCAGCCACGGTATTTCTTATGTTCCAGAGTTTTTTGTTAGCAGAATACATAGTAATGCTGAATTATCACGATTTCAGGGTCTAATACGTGTTCTTTCTTGCTTTTTTTGACGCCCAGCGCGCTAATTACGAGACATTTGCGTCGTGCGGGCACATTCCTTACAAGGAGTATAGTCACCTCTTCTATCGCTGAGCCAAAGCCAGCACGCAATAAACGTCGGTAATTCCAAAACATATATCACGAAATGTGGAACCGGAAGAAGTTCGAATGTCACTTTAGGACACAGGAGTGTTATCAGGAAACAGTGAAAAGAAAATAACGCGTCCATCCGCTAGCTTTACTTTGAGATTTGCAAATTGGGTTCGCGGTTACGCCCAGTCGTTTCCACTTCTCTTTAACACCACTTCCGTGAAGAGATCATTTGCGTTGCCCGATTACGTTCCCAAAAATAGGCGGCAGTACAATCTCCCTCCGTCGCTGCGAACACACATACAAATAAACGTCGCATTTATAGCAACTTTGTTATTGTTGAAGACATGACTTCTTCCGGTGTGTATACAAAAGCGTCAAAAAGAAATGCAAATACGTAAGACGCTAATATTAGGCGCGATCATACTTGGCTATATTTTCCTCTTTAGCAGCAAAGCTTAGCTCATGCTATCAACTGTAAGTATCGCGGCCTCGTTTCCAGTCTTTACGAAAATAAAATCAGGCAAATTAAGAAAACCAGTAGCTCTTCATGCTTTAAAAATAAACCTCCTGGTTGCCCTTCAATAACATCGTCGAGTACAGTTTATAATTACGTTTTTTACTGCATAATTCCGTCATCAGATAATAAACATAAGATCCCCACAGCGGCCAGTTTCCTATAGAAAATGGTAGGACCAGTCAGTTACAACGGCGGCTGGCGATGATATCTATTTCTATGTATGCTTACCGCTCTATTAGCTTCGGCTGTGGAATGTCCACCCGTATTCAAATTAGTGCACGGCAGGAAGAACAGTCACGGGACAACAATCTCAGATGCTTATATTTTTGTTCCTGATTTATTCTACGCGTAAGTGACTTTGACACTTGGCATAGGGCTCGACAAATGCTTGAATGCTCAGACACGTGAAACCAAGACTACGTGAACGACTTCATACCCGGAAATACGAGAACTCGCCGTACGCTACACGCACCGATGGGCCCTGTACCATCTATTCCTCGCCAGGATGACCAAAGCCGGACTATCCGCTTGCCCAGCGTTGGAGGCAACGTCAAATGCAGCAGGCGTCCGCGCAAAGCAACGATAAGCGGCTCAGGGCTAATTAGCGGACGTCCAGGCTCATGCCATTAATCAAGTCGGGAGATGCTTTGTCCAGCAGGTGTACGGCTGTGTTATACACGCTAGAGTAGCCAGGTTTTTTGGGCTTCTGTGGTGAGCTTTTGGTCCTCGCGAACGAATATGTGATCCACTGTGTACCTTTGTTCACCAGCATCTCAAACGAAGTACGTTTTGTTGGATTACTTCTTCCTGATGCTCATCTTCAAAGGACCTCTGATCGGGGTATGTCTACTGTGGTGGCCTCCGCATCAAATGGAAAAAAAGCACAGTTACTTTCGTCAGTATATTTCACCTGCTGAAGCAAATATGCATGATTGTTTTTATGCATCTCTGACCACACGTGTTTGTTCTTTTATAAAAGGATGATCACGAGTTTATTATAGTTAATGATGAACTGTTTCCCAAATATGTTTCCCAAAGAAATCTGTCACCGTGGATGAGACATGCACACGTTTGTATTGTGTTTCAAATATGTTCTTATTCTATTGACACACATGGAAGAACAGTGCGCGCCAAGAGAAAGCGTTGCGACAGCAAGCTGAAAAAAAAAGTTCTCGAAAGAAACTCAGAGGTCGTGCGTGAGTATCTCGAATAAGTTTACATTGAACGATTTTAGGTGCAGATGCTGAGTTTAGATAATGTACTTGAATGCTTTTATGTAGTGTACAGAAGTAGGACTGCAAATTGGGTTAGTTGGATGTAGTTCATGGTAAAAAGAGCACTGCAAAAACACAGAGACAAGACACAAAACGAGCTACACTTCTCTTTTGTCTTTCGTTGCTCCTTGTGTTTGCGCTGTGCTATTCTCGTTGACATGGATCATTTCGGTCCCGCTTCTGTGTCTAGGCTGTATAATTGAGCAATATATGGCGAACGAGAATTAGCGTAAAAAACATTGTTTCACGTCTCCGTTAATTAATTGGAGTCGGCAAATTGTTTCAGACTATCGAAGGTGTTTAATATTCAGGCAACATAATTATACACGCACAAACACTTTCGTAGTACGACAGCACGCCTTGCAGGAGGAGGGAAGGGGGGAGGGAGGTTGAGCACCGTCTGAACGCGTACAGCTCTTCAAGATATGTGGAAGGAGCTCGCATTCTAAATGCGTAAACGTGTTGGTCGTTAAAGAATTGCCTCGCGAGCCCTTCAACAGCCGCGTGAGCCTGCAGTGCTAGCGCTGGTAATTTCCGAAAAAACGCGATGTTCGATCGCACCAAGCGTGGAAGTGCGGCGTTAGTGTGCGGTGTAAAAGGAAGGCGAGTGTAATTATCCACTTCGTCTTCGCATAATGCCTCCCGTTTGCAGTTCATGAGCTCTTATACTGCCTTTCCTGGCGGAACTCAACGTCCGGAACTATACTGCGTTGCATGAACTATAGAAATGTGCGTGTGCGATAGACAGGTGCGAAAACGTTTGTCGCATTACGTAGGTGTAACGTAAGAGCTTTGCAGGATGTTAAGGTACGCGTCCCATCGTGATTTTTAGTTGAACGCTCGGGAATGTAAACGCAATAAGGCGTAAACGGTCACAGCACCATCTCTTGCCTAACTCAGAAACTGTTCCCCTTTTCTTGGCTCCAAGCCAGGCGTACCAGGCTGGAAATAGCTCTGCATATTTTTCTTGTTGTTGCTGTTTGAGAGTTCACATGCTTCTATTCTGGCAATTAACGTATTTGACTGGACTGGAAAAAACTTTATTGATGTCCTGCAGGACGCGCATAGCGCGCAGCGGGCGTCTCCCACGTAGGAAGCAACAGGGAATACCTGGTGGCTTTGTGGGCCTGCTGGATGACCCATTGCTGGTCGGCGAAAAGCGAGCTTCCGAGGGACCCCTCCCACTTGTCTGGGGTAGAGTCAAAATGAGCGTTTCTGCAGTCCCAGAGCATGTGTGTTAGTGTCGCCGTGTACCCGCACGAGGGGCACATGTCGCTGGGGTACGCGTCGGGATTGAAAACATGGAGTTTGGGGGGCGGCAGGGGCGTAGCCAGAAATTTTTTTCGGGAGGAGTTTGGCGCAATTTTCTTCGATTTTAGGCCATTTCGCGGCCTCTTGCAAGTGCTTTAGCGTTCCACCCCGCGCCCCTGCCGCGGCCGGTCGCCACCGGCATGGAGTGCGTGGTTGAAGGACACACGATTTCGGCAGAAGAATGGTCGGACGGCTCCTGGCAGCCGTCGCCCGGTTTTCGCGCCCAGGAGAAGCGACGGCTCGAGCTCCGCCAGGCCACGCCGCACCAGAACGCCGCCCAGCAAGCGACGGCTACACGAAACGACATGAAACCGCGCCCGCCGCCCCAGCGAAAACGCGGACCACTACCTAGGATGCCAGCTGACACCATACACATCGTGGGACGGCCAAAGACTCCCGTCGACCTTACCAAGCTGCCGCCATGGCAACTGTACGAAGCCCTGCTGAAGGCCGCGTCGTTACCGGACCAGCCACCAGCATCCCGCGATAAGCTACGTGTTCACCCCACAAACAACACCTTCACCATCAGTGTGCCAGACTCCGTCCGAGCACAAGCCTACCTTCGCATCACGTCCTTGCAGGTAGGAGACCGGACCATCGAATTTCACGTTTACGCCCCACCGCCCGACGATGCCTTTCGTGGCATCATGTTCAATGCCTACGACAGCTTCACTGATGACGAAATCCTGAAGGACTTGCAAGAGAGCAACCCAAGCATGCCTGTCGTGGGCGGCCGCCGCATGGGAAGGAGCAACCACGTACTCGTCACCATGCTTGGAGACTGTTTGCCCCGATGGATACTCTATCACGGCGTCTACATTCGCCTCTACCCCTTCTACCCAAGAGTAGAAGCTTGTTTCAACTGTCGCAAGGTCGGCCACCGAACTGACGTTTGCCCCCATCCAAAACGCAACCGCTGCTCCCGTTGTGGCCAGGACCACCCGCCGACCCCACAGGGTACCCAACCGACGTGCCTTGCCCGCTGTATCGTTTGTAATGGCGGTCACGCAACGAACAGTTCGAACTGCAAATATCGTTTTATTAAGAAGCCCATCCCATCCGACAACGCGCCGAAGCAAGCACACAACCAGGAGCCACCACAGCAGCAGCCGTCGATCCTCCGCAACAGTCGCTCACCGTCACAAGAGCGGTCGCTCCCGCCTCCCGGCCAGCCGCAGCAGCAGGAACAGACCAGCCGCTCCAGATCCCACACCCGTCGCCGGTACCGATCGAGGTCCCGAACGCAGTCCCGATCACGGTCCCGTTCGACCAGCCGCTTCAACTCGTCCTCGTCGCCCCTCCCCTGCTCGCCGAATTCATCCCAGGGATCGTCACCGTCTTCGTCCACGCCCGGTCCCAAGAAGCTCGCCTGGGCCCAAGGACCCCCGGAGTCGCTCAAAGCGTCGCCGACGTCGTCGCCAGACGCACAGGTGAGGGAGCTGGTCAGGGAGAACTCCTCTCTTAAGGCACAACTGTCCTCGCAGCAGTCTCAGATCTCTAAATTAATGTCCCAAATAGGAAACCTTACACAATACATCCAATCATTAGAAGCAAAGCTAGACAGAACCATTGCGCAACCACCCGTAACCGCGCCGCAACCGATGGAAGCTACCTCTCCGCCGTCCCAGCCGCAATCGCAGCCCGCGGGTAAGCGTAAAGCAAACACGTCTACCGCGTCGCTTCATGCGGAAATAGATATCGCCGCGGCGGTCTCGAAGGCAGTATCCGCAGCTCTCACGACCCTAGACGCCAAATTCGAAGCCCGTTTCAACACTCTGCAACAGGCCATTGCGGACACGAACAGCTCATTGAACGCCCTCAAGAGTTATACGGAGGCCACCAATACTTCACTAAACACCCTCAAAAATTACACGGAGGCCACCACAGCCGAAATCAACGCGCGCCTCGAGCGCCGCCAGCGTTCGACCACGTTCGGCCAACCTGCCACGCTGCAGGCGGGCCCCAAACCCGGAACGGCTTAATCATGGCGCGTCCTACACTGACCGTGTGGCAGTGGAACTGCAGGGGGTACCGTAAGAAACGGAGCCACCTGCAGCAGCTCGTACAGAAACTGCAAGCTGATCCACAGGCGACGGAACCGGCCCCGGATGTTATCGCCCTGCAAGAGACATCCACCCCCTCCACTCTCCCCGGTTACGCGGCCTACCATCAGCTCGGTTCGCACGCTTCCCCCTGCACATCTACGCTCGTTCACAACGGCCTCACGGCCGTGCAGCACGAAATAGAAGCCACGGGCATTCAGCACACGCTCGTTGAGATTCTCCCTCGCAAGCGCACAGACAGGTCGCTGTTCGTCCTGAATGTGTACAGTTCCCCACGTGAGAAAGCGGCAGACTTCTCCCACCTCTTCAGTGAGACGATCGCTCTCGTCGGTGACGCGCAGCTGCTCTTGCTCGGCGACTTTAACGCACGTCATCCAGACTGGGGTTACGTGCACACGGACCCGAAAGGCAGAAAGCTCTGGTCGCTAGTACAAGACCTTCGCCTCACCCTGCTTAACGACCCGCAGCAGCCGCCTACACGCATAGGCAACAGTGTGTGCCGTGACACCTCGCCAGACCTCACGTTATGCAAGAACGTGACGCGCGCTACTTGGGACAATACGGGACTCTTGGCAGGCAGCGACCACAACATCCTCGCGATCACAATCGAGACGCGCCTAAGTAAGAAGCCGAAACCCACGGCTCGCATTACCGAGTGGCCGAAATTCCGCAAGTTGCGTGAAGAAAGAGCCTCCGACACCATTACCGACATCAACGAATGGATCACCTCATTACAAGAGCACGTGCAAGCCACAACCCGCGAGGTGGAGACCACCGCCGACTTGCACACAACCGACTCTCGCCTCCTCCACATGTGGGACGCACACGCTGGCCTCTTGCGCAGGTGGCGACGGCAGCGTCACAACAAGAAGCTACGCCGCCGCCTCGAGACTCTAGCGCGCGAAATCGAGAACCACAGCCTCGCCCTCGCGCAACAGCAATGGGGCCAGCTGTGTGACGGCCTCAATGGGCAGATGAGCTCCAAGAGAACGTGGCACCTACTGCGGCAATTGCTCGATCCCTGCTCGTCAAAATTGTCTGCACATAAACAGCTGCAACGGCTCCTACATCGCTACCCTGGCACGGACGCCGAGCTGCTCGACGAGCTAGCTCTTCGTTACGTGAGCCTCGCCTCGCCAGACGCGCCGCCGGAGAAATTGCCCCCGTACAGCGGCAAACCGAACCCCCAACTGGACGAAGATATTACGGAGGCGGAAATCTACGCGGCCATGCTGAAGCTACGCACAACCTCGGCGCCTGGACCTGACGGCGTAAGCAACAAGTCCCTTCGAAACCTGGACGCCAAATCGGTGGCTGCGCTCACGCAGTACGCGAACGAGTGCTGGCGCTCGGGCCACATACCGCAAGAGTGGAGGCACGCGAAGCTCGTATTTATCCCCAAGCCAGGCAAGAAGGTGGACATCACCAACTTGCGCCCCATATCGCTCACCTCTTGTCTTGGCAAGCTGATAGAACACGTTGTCCTAGCCAGATTACAGACCTACGCTGAAGAAAATGACCTCTTCCCTCCCACGATGCTCGGCTTCCGCGCCCACCTATCTACGCAAGACGCGCTCGTGCAGATACACCACGACCTCCTTCGGACCCCGCCGAAAGCCGGCACTCGCGCCGTGCTCGGTCTTGATCTTCACAAGGCCTTCGACTCGGTGCGACACACGGCCATCGCCTCCAACCTTGCCGCCATTGACCCGGGCGAGCGGACGTACAACTATGTATGCGACTTCCTCTCTAACCGCACCATCGAATTTTCGTTGGCCGGCGGCTGCACTTCTAAACGCCTCACACTCGGAGACAGAGGCACCCCTCAAGGAGCAGTTTTGTCTCCATTCCTATTTAACCTTGCCATGCGCACGCTCCCTTCTTCACTCGATCGGATCCCGGGTCTCCGTCATACCATCTACGCCGACGACGTCACGCTGTGGACGACTACGGGCTCAGACGGACAGATCGAGGAGACCCTCCAACGTGCGGCCGACGCCGTCGTTAGCCACGCGACGCAGGCGGGCCTCACGTGCTCGGAGAGCAAGTCGGAGCTCTTACTGCTTCGCCCTCCCGACCGCCGTAGGAATAAGTCTCCTCCCCTACCGGCCATCCACGTCTATGTCAACGGTGTAGCCGTACCACACGTTGACCACATCCGCATTTTAGGCCTATTCGTTCAATCGAATCAACGCAACACCATCGCGCTAGAACACCTCACCGTCACCGTTACTCAAACGACCCGCCTCATCGCTCGCGTGTCGGCTCGAAAGCAAGGAATGAAAGAAAAAGAGCTGCTCCAGCTTATCCACGCCTTCGTCATCTCTCGTCTCACGTACGCGCTGCCCTACCTTCGCCTGCTGGGATCCGAGAGGGACAGAGTCGACCGACTCATCCGTAAAGTGTACAAGACGGCTCTTGGCCTCGTCCGTACGACTTCTACATCGAATGTCCTCAGCCTTGGCATCCACAACACCGTCGACGAACTCATCGAAGCACACCGTACAGCACAAATCCAGCGACTTCGCGGCAGCAAGACCGGCCGCTGGATACTCGCTCGCATCGGCCTCACCGCCTCGCCATCGGGCGCAGACCCGGCCTCAATACCGCCGCCTTTGCGTCGACGTTTTTTCATCAAGCCACTGCCGAAAAATATGCTTGCTGGGCATCACGACGGTAGACGGCGAGCACGAGCCCAAGCCTTAAACGACGCCTACGCCTCGCGGCCCGATGCGGCCTACGTGGACGCGGCACGCTACCCCTCTCAACCAAGCGCGTACGCACTCAGCGTAATGGCTACTCGCACCCCCCTCGACACCAACGCAGTCTTACGAGTAGCCGGCTCCGTCCGTGCCCTCCACCCTGCCGAAGCCGAGGAAGCGGCCATAGCTCTCGCGGTGACCTCCGGGTTCACCACGATTCTCAGTGACTCGAAAACCGCGATCTCCCATTTCGCTCGCGGTACCGTTGCTCCCGGTACCTTAAGGCTCCTTCAGTCCCTCGCCCACTTCGAAGACGAGGATCCACCTCCCATATCTCTCATCTGGGTCCCTGCGCACGCGGGAAACCCGGGGAACGAGGCCGCCCACCGACAAGCTCGAGAATTCGTCAACCGAGTGGTGGGCCGCGCCACGAACCCCGAGGACCTCGGCGAGCCCCTGACCTCCTATCACGAAATAGCCCAGCACTATCGCCTCGGGCGTCGAACGAAACCACCGCCGCATCCCAAACTCACGAAACCACAAGAGATCGCGTGGCGTCGCCTCCAAACGAACTCCTTCCCGTGCCCACAGGTGTACACACACATTTACCCCGATCTGTTCAGTCCACACTGCTCGCAGTGTGGCTCCGTCGCCTCCCTCTCTCACATATTATGGGACTGCAGCGAGGATCCACCCCCGCCTGATCTCCTGACCACTCCCTCGCCCGAGGCGTGGGAAAGTGTACTCCGCAGTACGAGCCTCGAAATACAGCTCCGGGCCATACAACGAGCCGAGGAGGTGGCCGCCAGGCACGGCCTGACCGCCATCCCTCTGTGAAAATATTTTCACTTTAATAAAGTTGCTTCTCTCTCTCTCTCTCTTTTCGGGAGGGGTTCAACCATACCTTATGTATGTTCGTGCGTGCGTTTGTATGTGCGCGTGTATATATACGCGAGAAAAACTGAAAAATTTCGGGGGGGGGGGGAGCTTTGAACCCCCAACCCCCCCCCCTGGCTACGCCCCTGGGGGGGGGGGGGTTGGGTACGTGTGCGTTTGCAGTAACCATAGGGTTTGCGCCTGCGGCCTGTTAAGTTTGGGTTGTGGGGACGGAAAAATGCGGCGCCCAAGGTAGAAGTGTTTTGTGATATCGCTGTACGTAATGGGCGCATCCCGATTGGTCTCTAGCTCCGCGGGAGGGGGTCCCTGGGACGACGTAGTCTTTTGTTTCATATACGTATATATTGCGTAACAATACTATCCTGACTCTTTGAAGGTGGTGGTGGTGAAAACTTGAAGGTGGTGGTGAAAGTGAAGCCCTGGACGGAGCCCTGGCTCAGTCCAGGGCTCCGCTTGCTGCTGCCGCTCTGCAGGCCCGGTCAGTCAGACTCAGCTGATATTCCAGGTTCTCGTTGGCCAGCAGCTCTTCCCATCGCCCCGCTGTAGTATTTTGTATTGGGGGTAGGGTTGTGATGGCCTGACATGCCCACTTGCTGTGGTGTAGGGTAGCTTTAGCTGAGCACCATGGGCAGTGAGCAGAGTATCCCGAAGCATGCATCTTAGGGTCTGCAAATTTGGAATCATGCCGTTTTGAATTTGTCTCCAGCTGACCGATTCATCTTTATTTAGTGTTTGGTTAGGTAGGTAATAAGTGTGCCTAAGTCCTGTATAGTGATTCACAATGGCCAAGTAGTCGCATGGGACGCGAATGGGTTTGTCAGAGGTGGAGTTGGAGGGTGCTCGGTTCGCATATCCTCGAGCTACCTTATCCACTGCCTGGTTTCCTTCCAGCTCCATGAGACCCGGGGTCCATATGATCCGATCCAAATCCGGGGTGCGTGTGTATGGGGATACTCACCAGTGTTTGTAGCGCTCAGGATAACATTGAGGGCAGATTGGCTGATGCGCCATTGTAGGTAATTGCGGCAAGCCGCATGAGAGTCCGTCAGAATCGTCAGCCACCGTCTCTTTCTAACCGAGGGCGAAGCGAGCGCAAGAGTCGTTTCTTCAGCCTTGGTGATGCTGTGGCACCGCACGGAAGCGCTGGTACGTTCTAGGAGTGTGTGCTCCACAGCTGTGGCTACTGCCTTGGTGTTCGCGATGTCGTAGTTGGCGGCGTCAACAGAGTACGTAGCGTTATTGTGCCCGTGCTTTCGTTCGAGGTCTTCCACTCTGGCTTCCCGCAGAGCCTGATGTAGTGCAGGATCCATATTGCAGGAGCGGCACTACTTTTTCGACCATTTTCTGTCAATTTCATGCTTGAGTATTACGCGGCTTAGGACCGCCAAGTATTTTCTATAGTGTTAATGGTGCTAGAAGGAAGCCCTCACTTTGTTGCCTTTTCCTCTCTAACATGCAATTGTAGTTAAAAAACGTTCTGCAACAAATAAAACTTCAGTGACACTTGCAGCGGCAGTATCATTTATTTCGCATCTTCTGTTAGTTTCATACATAGTTTCGTTTTGTATATACAATCAATTTGACAGTCAGTACACCAGTTTTGAAGAGGCATTACTGACAACTTTTCCTGTGACAACCAAAGCGACATATATACTATTGCATGGGAGATAACATTATTCTTTAAATATTGTGTATGTTGCCTTTTTCAATCCTGAAGTGAAATACGTTGATTACTAGTTAAGATTGCCCTGAATAACACTGTCACTGTCAAAAACAATAAATAAAAGGAAAAGAACTACGCACAGATGAACTGAAACGTCATTTTAATGTGAATAGCACGAAAAACTCTGCTTTTTGGAGCTTAGTGAGTTTTCTACGCTCCTGAGTAGACAGCCGCTCAAACGCAGCACTGCAGTCTCTGCAGTCGCCTGTACGCTGCGGTCCGTCCAAGCAGCTGGTGTTTCAGGTTGCAGAGGAGACACATTTTAACTGAGAAAGTAGACAATTGGTCATTTCATGCATGTTATCTTGTGTGCTAGGTCGGACGTAGGACAAGTGCGCGACAATTACTTGGTTTGCACGAGGACCCTTCAGGAAAACATCAGCGCTGCCGAAATCCGCCAGGCATGCTAACGCGCTTTCTGCGGGATCTCTGCATTTTACCCCAAAATCGACTCAAGATTTGTGTAACCTTTTTCAAAGGGCGTTGTGAAACAATTAGTGCTCCTGAAAAGAATAAAAAATTGCTGCTGTAGGAACAAAGTTTTGTGGATGTCTGAATGAACAGTTTTCTCTTGTCACGTTTACCTCTGTTACTAGTTTTTAAATTAATCATGTTGATGCGGTTGTGTTGTTTCTATTAGCGATTCCAGTTCGTTCTCAGTGAACATTGTTTCAGCTTGTGCAGCATCGCTAGGTTAATCGTTTCGGGCAGTGGCCCAATGTGAAATCGATAAAAAGTAAGGAATGAGGTTTCTTTAATGAATACGAATATGCTGCAGTCGTGCTCTCAGCTAAAAAAATAGAGCTCCGAAAAAAAGATTTTATTGATTTTCCGCATTCGAAACGATCTATAATGGAATAGGATCTCTGTAAATCGCATAATATAGCACACGAAAACTTTAAACGAATGCGTTCAGGGAATCTCCGAGACAAACGACTCTGTTACATAGCTAATTAGGGAGTCATTTCCATTAGGTATTTATAAAATTCGAAAAATAGACACGCTTTGAGATGAACAAGATTGAAACTCGGAGACGTGAGCTACATAAGCGGGACACCTGACATTTTTACGGAGAATTGTGGTGTGATTTTAACAAGTATAAGACGCGACTGGTACAGTGCATTTAGCACAATCGTTTTGCTGGACTCTGGAGCGTAATAAAGGTGTGGAATATTATCGGCTCTGTTGTACCAACATTTTAGAGTTCCATCATTATGCGAAGCAGCTCATCGCATAATCATACAGTACTAATCACAGTAAAAAAAAATAAGTCGTAGTGCTTAGACAAGCTGAGCGAAAACCTTTTTTTTTTTTTCGCTCGCCGTAGTTCTATGAAAGAATGGTATTGAATTTGGTGTCTACAAGCTTTCACACGCCACTTCTCTTACTTTGCAAAAAGTATTACTTTTGTAGTGAACTATGAATACAGAGCTCACAATACCTAATGTATGCCTGCAATATGAAGATTACGAGGTATTCGATTTGCTTTAACGCTATTTAGAGCAGTTCTGCGCGATTTTACGTACGTCGACCGTCCTAGTAGGCACGTTATCGGGAAAAAATTTCTGCGTCAAAAAGAGTGCTCATTACTCACTGAAGCTGTTTCTATGCAAAAACAAGCATTCTTTTTCTATTGTTTACCATCTCACGACACATACTCGAACTCAAGCCTTTGAAGGAATTGACCATATGAGCGGTGCACGAAACATTGCTTATTCAGCTAATACACAAAATTTTAGATTTCGTAAAAATACTTCCTTGAGAAATATGTTCATTTGATTGACTCTGTATTAATTCATTAGTCTTCTCAAGTAGCTCTTCCTCTATAAGGGGGATACGGGGTTGAATATAATTTTGGACATCTGCACTAACGTTGCTGAAAATTTCAGGAATGGCTTATCGTCTTGTTAAAGGAATATTTCCACATTTCAGAAGCCCAGCAGGAATGCAAGAAAAATAATTATGCCTGCTATAATGATCAATCATGTATGCCAAATTAGGAAAATTATCATTTAAACAATAATGAAAATATACGAATTCTTCATCGTTAGATGCCTTCTAAATGGTGTGTCAGGCAAATAAGGCGAGTCACGTATTTGTTTTCACGTTTCTGTACAAATGACGTCACTCTAAAAGCGAAGATGATTTTTTTTTCATCACTGCATGTCAGACATCTGATTTGTTTTACAAAATACTCAGGGATCATAAAAGTACCTTATCTTGTTCCTGACAAAATTTCAAACCAGAAACAACCTTGCAACCAGCTATTGGCGAATCAGTTTGCAAATGATAGTTTTCCTAACAGGCTCGATCTCTCCAAAAGTGCAAACTGAGAAAAATAAGTTCAAGGATTTCCCAAGAAGCTATTTATTTCGATGGCCGAAAAATTAATCAAAGTAACCTGCTGCGTCGGTGGGGTCTTCCTGTTCAAGACGACGCTATTCTGGGACAATCCCATTCAATCGTCGTCAATTTTTCACATCTTTCGTGCTGTGAATGTTGCTCACAACACGTGTTGGTCAGAAATCGGACCACCCGCTAATCGCAACTAACTCGCCGGAGAAAAAACAGGTAAGCCGAGTAGCACACAAACACAGTAGGAGTATCTCAGAAATAGCGTGACGCCAGTGGTGGGTGGTCACGTGGTATGTTCACGCCATTTGAGCTTCCGTTCCAGTTTGCCAGCGAATCTGTTGTGCCGCGGCTAAAAATGTACCTTTTTAAATTTTGTTTGACCTCTGGTGTACCCTCGACAGAAGGACTGCCGTGACTAAAAGGCGCGAAAAACAAAGGTTCTAACACGGGCATTCATAGCCGTGCGCAGGGTTCTCCTACAGTGGGGGGCAATGTCACTGGGCCGCACACGCGGCTAATGATTAGTTTGTCTAGTAACCATTTGCATATTTCCGAAATACAGATGGACTTTATCAACAGATGCGGTGGTGGGTAAAATACTGATTTTCTTTTCAATATAAAAGACGCACAAACTTAGGATGAAGTGGTGACGGTACGGCTTTCTCCCCAACTTTCATAATCCTGTAATGTTGCTTTGCTGCGAATGCAACGAGCTTGATAAAACCCGGTCATGTGAAGCTTGCATAGGAAATCCTGGCACCAAATTCCTCGAGAGTCTGTAAACATCACAGGCTGCTTGTGCATGGTGCCGAAGTTTAACATTACTGGTGATTATAAATGAGGGCGGAGTACCGGCCGAGGGTACATCATTATTCGGTGATTTCTGCTTGCTTTTGAATTGCGCTAGATGAAAACAGCGCATATTAGTCAGCCGAATATTACCGCGGTTCACTTTGAAGGACATGGTTAGCGTTGGTGAGCAAGCTTATTCAGCTTTTATAATTACGATGCATCATTGAAGCACATATGGTGTCGAATAATTGACAAGTTAAAAGCTGTCAGAGAAACGAGAGCTTATTAGCGTAACAGCCACGCCCCTCTACACATGCATGTACTCTTCACTGAAAAAAAAGAGATGGTAAATAATAAAAAAATAAATAAAAGCGTAACTAGACCACCTAACTAGCGCTGCTCGTACAAACCATAATTTAAGCCGTTCGTGTTATTTAATGGGATCACAGGTTTTTGGGAAACGATGACACTGTGAATGCACTACGCTACGCATTGTTCAAGTAACAGAGATAGTTGCGTACAGGACTGAAAAACTACTGAAAAGACTTGCAGCTTTATGTCTGAACATATTTAAGAGGGAATGATATTTAAGACGAAACAAGACGCTGGAGCAAACGACTTGCAAGCATCACATACCGCCTATGCGGTATGTGATGCGGGCAAGTCGTTTGAGGCACTGTATGCAAATCATTGTGATAGTGAGCGTGGATCTCAAGAGATCTGGTGTACGCAGAAAGCGTGCGACAAAATCATACGCGAACGTTCAGAAACCTAAAAGACCAATCTCGGAATCATTCCTTGCATACTGCAACGCGGACGAATAGATAGAACGGACGCGGCCATTTCTCACCTCACTTTCTGAAAATAGTAAAAAGTGATGATACATATGTGAGAGGCATCTGTGAAGATGCCTCTCACTGAAGCATTATTAAAAGAAAAGAAGATACCAAACACAAGAGGCAATAAAGAGCACTAAAGTATGTTTCTGTTTTTGAGTGCACGTTGCGATAGTGTTATCACAGTAACTTAGTGTAATAAGCCGGTGTGAGCGCCCGACTAAGTGTGTTCCACCAACGCAGATGGTACGGGTAATCAGGCCACCAAATGCAGTTGTGAAGTGCCGGGTGCACAAGTTGCGACTCACGCTCCTCCGAAGAACGTGAAGCGACGACCGCTGAAAAAGAAACCAACGTTGAGAGCACTTTTAATGCCAGACGTTTGCTGACTGATAACTATCTCGCTAAAGGATGAAGAACTGGCCATAGCTTATGTTCTTCGGAAAGACACTCTCCAAGCTATTCGTCGGTTTCTGATTCCTCTTTATATAGACATTCCTTTTCACTCTTAAATGAGGTGAGATCTAGCGCTGTCGTAGCAATCAAAGGACATGGCGAATAAGTTTTCATGCAGCCTATCAACCTGAAGACAAGGAATGGGAAGTATTGCCATATTAGAAAACACTAAGGGGGAAACAAAACTAATTTATCTGGTTATAGAATTTTATTGCCCAGGTAACTACAATATAACATTACTGCAAGCCCTTTGTGTTTACGTGGAAAGATGCCATCTCGAAAAAATACTCGGTGCAGAAGTAAGATTATTGTGAATCATCTCGAAATCATATATTTTTCTTACTTTCCATCATGATTACTTTCTTATAGCAATAGTCTATACCAGTTTGAGTTAGCAAGCGGAATTGTGCTTAACCGTAGCAGCGACAAGCTTGCGGCATTTTTGGCAGCAGTGGCGTGCGCGCGAAAACAAGCCATCCATATTTTCTCGTCCGTGCTAACCGCCCGAGCCGAGTTCCAGGGCAGTCGTTTCAATATGCAGCGGACCGCGATAAGTGAGGAGAGAGAGCCCATACTGTGACGACCGAGCATGTCGAGCTACAGAACCACCACAGCCTATTCCTATACGCCGGCGGCAGCAGATGGCAGGGTCTGTGGAAGGGGCGGGCTGTCGCTGCCTGCATTAGTGGTGGCACTGCGACATGGACGCGCAGGAAAAAGAAAACAGAAGGAAAAGAACGATGGAGATCCGGTGCGCACTCGATCGGATCGGCTGTGGTGGCGATCGCCGGAAAGGAACGAAGGAAGGAAACCGGCTTTGGAGTAAGACCGATGCAAAGACCGTAGAGAAGAGTGAAAGGAAGTCAAAAGTGAATGTTGAGTGTTTGTGTAAGTGCGCGCTACGCGTGTCTCTGTGTATTATAGTAGCATGTGTATGCGCTTGCGTGCTCTAACGTGAAGCCGATGCACATCATGCGCTTGCAGCACTTGAGCCAGTTTCCGGTTGATGTGGGCCCGGTGTGCGATACGCGTCTCATTCACCTCCTCGGCTGTCACTGATGCTGAATATAAAGAGGTTGTACCGGAATATTTTTAATGTCATGCTTTCGTTGCTGTCGTAACTGTTAGCTGAGATGCGTACTGATGTTTCCGTCAGCAGTTCGGATCATTTTATGAGTGAGCACTCAAACCAAGCTATAATGCTTCCTTTATGTTTGAGGTCACCCGTCAGGGTATAGGTTAGCGGCTCCACTGGTGCGCTGCTGAGCCATAGGAAGCGAGTTCAATTTCCGGCCTAGGCGAACGCACTTCTATAGAAACAGACTTCAACCTACAGTTTCGCGAATATAGGAACAAGACGAATGTGTTACTAAAATAAGGACAAAAGAAATTCTAGTCATATTACAGCGCTAATTACCATCACAGGCGTCCTGCTGGCATATTAAGCAATATTCTCGTTGCCCCTACAATACTCGTGATACAAGTACGAATTCTGTGGACAAAATTTCTTGCCAAAAAAGAGTTTTTTTATCTCTACACATATAAACCGCCATGGCTAGCAAAACGTTATTGTAGCAGCGTATACTTAACAAAAGAAAGAGAAGAAAAAATGGGAAATTTCGGTGTCATGACTCTTTCGCTGTATATTTTACATAAAAATTGGTCACAAGCTAGCCTATACTTTTAGCTGAATAAAAGATGTGTTTTACATCAGCAGTGGTGTTGTTCATTTATTTAAAGTTAACTGCGCACGATGTAAGGTCTCTTTTTTTCAGAATCCAGTTAGGCATTACGTATTGTTACATAGTAGTCACTTCAACTGAGTGTTACTACATGGTTATCTAAGCTAACCTTTGAAATATGTGACAGCAAAAATTGCCTGGAAGACATGCATAATAAAAAAGCCGCCAGATCCCACGCATTGTGGGAATCGATGTAATGCGAAGCAGCCAGCAAAGAGCTGCATACATCGTATTGTATGTCATTGAGCAAAATGCGTGTCATGGTTTTCATGTTAACTCCTATTATTTATGTTTGTCACACCGTAACGTCGCGCAGTACCAACTTCAGGGTCGATCAAGTTAGAGAAACGGCCGCCAGCGCCCCATGAGCGTGTCACGTAAGTCATACTGTACATGACATGCATGTCATGATTTTCATGTTAACTCGTGTTTTTATGTTCGCCACACAGTCACGTCACGCAATACCAATTTCGGGGTAGATCAAGCTAGCGAAACCGCCGCCAGCGCCCCATGAGCGTGGCACGTAAGTCATGATGTACATGACATGCGTGTCATGCTTTTCATGTTAACTCGTGTTATTTATGTTCGTTACACAGTCACGTCACAAGATACCAATTTTGGTGTATATAAATATTGCGAAACCGCCTCCAGCGCCCCATGAGCGTGGCACGTAAGTTATGCTGTACATGACATGCGTGTCATGATTTTCATGTTAACTCGTGTTATTTATGTTCGTTACACGGTCACGTCACAAGATACCAATTTTGGTGTATGTAAAGCTAGCGAAACGGCCGCCAGCGCACCATGAGCGTAGCATGTAAATTATGCTGTACATGACATGCGTCTCATGATTTTCATGTTACGACTTGTCATTTATGTTGGTCATACAGTCATGTCACGCCGTACCAATTTTGGTGCACATTCGATGAACCGAGCGACCAGGAGAGCACAAAGTCGTAGGCGGCTAGATATATATATATATATATATATTAGACATGACGGCGACGGCGATTCCGACGGCAAAAACCAGCCGATAGCGTCCACATAATTGCTATCGCATTAAAAGTTTCAGAAAACAACATCCCGACAACAAGGTATCTCGCGAGAAAGCGAAACTACAAGGAGAATCGACGCGTAAGCAAATCCTTCTCTTCTTCTTATAAATAGCTGAGCAATGTTCAGTAACGACGTATAGAAAACAATCAAAAGGCAACAAGCACATACCTCGAAGAAAAATAAAACACCACAAACAAGACAGCGTATGAGAGGACAACGAAAAAGAACCGGAACCGGAAATGCACTTCAAACAAGCGGAAGACCAAAGAAACGCCAACCGGATGTTATGCCCCCTATGGTTGCTGACTCAACCTCTTACAAAGGGTGCGCGGCGTATCTTCTACGAAATGTCTTTCAGTTGCCGTCTTCGTTGCTACTTCATTGGCAATTTCCTTATCTCCAAGTTCTTTATTGTCGCTTTTTTTCTTGTTGATTCTGGCCTCAATACATTACTCTTTCCCGACAGCTTTGTTTTCTTTTTTTTTTTCGAAAGAGAAGCGGTGAGCACGAGGATGATAAAACATCCCCCACCGCACCCGACCATACCTCCAGTCGGGTTCTGCTAGAAGCAAGAACAGCTTCCGTTGCTCTACCTTTCGCTGAACGAGCGGCTTGAACCATAAAACCGTAAGGGATCTGGAGGCATTCATTTGCATTCCGAGAGCAAAGGCACGGGGCATATACAGTAGCAGCTGCAAGTAGGAAATGAAAGCAAGTCTAGGAAAAAGACCTTCGCATCATGACAAATGCAAAGCTGAGTTTTACCGAAATAGCTCTTCGTATAAGAGGGGCGCTCTTCACAGCACCACAAAAACATTAAGTGCAGAGGTTCGCATCGGTCTGCACGTAGCCGACGGGAAAGGGGGTTCCTATTATGACCGTGTTTTACCATGGAAACGGACGATGTCTTTCTTTGTGGGTGACTGTTGCGATCCTGCTTTTTCTTTTTTTTTTTTTTTGCGGTGTTCCTGAGGCTGGGACAGAACTTCCAGAAACCTCATGTTTCTGCCTAGAACATGGAATACTCTGAATACACGTCTAGGGTAGAATTTTGCAGTATACGAGCACGGCCGTGGTCTTGAGGTATGCTATAGAATATAACGCATGCTAAAGTGAAAAGTAAAACATCCGCAAAGAAAGTTATGCCAGCACTCTATAATGGGCTCCCAGAAAATTTGCAATTCGCGTACTAAAACAAACGTACCTTTTTCCATTTGTCATGCTGCTTTTTACATAGCTTTTTTTATAATGCAAGGATGACAGGAAGATGTTATTTGCAGGCGAATCTAGTTTCGTAAGGTATGCAGGCAAGTGCCCCGCCCGGTTGCTTCCTTTCAGAAAATATGACAAACACGAGTGTGCTTGAAAAACATGGCGGCGGCAGGCGAAGAAGAAAGCACGTGGTGCAGCGGAGTGGAACCTTTCATAAGCCGGTGGCCCGTGAGCCATTCTGCTCTTGGTGCCGTCCGGGCGCCTCCACACCATGAGAGAACGCTTGAATATGAACGTCACTCGTCGCATATCACAGGCATTGTCGGTGTTGTTTAAAAGTTTTGGGAGCAGTCGAGGCATCTCTTTTCTGAATGTCGAGTGTACACCGGATACACCGCATCGCTTGGTTTGTTATGCGGAGTGCCCCAGGCTAGAGTCTCCAAACAAAGAGTTATGGTCGCTAACAAATCGCGGTGAACTATTTTCCAGTTTGTAAATATTTCCTGTAGTTATACCGTACTTGTCTTGCCTCTTTACGGCGTCGTAATTTTGTGTCGTGATCAATCAGTGTACACCAATGGTCATTAGCGTCACGTCATTCATCCCCTGCGCTTGATACAAAAGTTCTGAAAGTTCTGCCCTGACGTCCTTTATGTGCCTCTGAGTCCTCATCGTAACCCGCAAGTGTGCAAACAACGACACCAGTTTGATCCATGTTGAATCTACAGAATACTGCCGCTGATAAATTTTTCAAACAAGACAACCACAGTGCAAAGAGAACTCCTCCGTCATTAGAAAAAACAGCGCATTTTCTGTTCTAGTACTTGTCTTTGTACAACTAAATGGCATTCACTAAAATCTATTGAGCCGTCACTGTCACAACCGTCACAACCTAGTCGCAGTTGTGGACTGCTTCAGAGCGTACGGCCCGCATGTTTATCATAAGCGCAATTATGGCTGCATCGAGCTGCATGCTCATTGCTAATCATTACTGATAAATATAGTGTGTGGTTAAGGTAAACTTGCACCTCTACATTGATCAACGCTACAGCGTCAATAGTACCTCACTATTCCCTAAATTACCATTCAAGGCAAATTATACCTTACACACTTTGACACATATAACCGAATTGTGAATGCTCCGGACACATGGATCGATGGGCGGATACTATGAGCCTCTCACTGAATAGGGCTGTTCTGTGCTCCATCAAAGTTTTCGTTTTTGTTGTGATTGTCTTTTAAAGGGCCCCTCACCAGGCCACATAGCAAATTTTAGTTAGACACTGGAAATTGTTGTGCGCCAAATGAAGAGCAGTATGCCGCAAGAATTTTTCAAATCGGTTCATTACGAGCTGAGACAAACAATAATTTGTTGGGGCGCGAAACCATGATGCGAGGAGGCGAGTTTCAAACCCTTGCCACTCGCCCCGTGTAGCCTTAGCAAGCCAAATCTCTTCCCTGTCCTCTTCACTTGACACATACGCATGAACACGTCATGCGCATGCATGGTCACTTGCGCATGACGTGCCCGAGCCAGCCCGAGCACGCGGGCGGCATTGCACGGCCACTACCTTTTTTTTGTTTTTTATGTAGCGGCTGTGGGCGTTTTGTCGGCGTTCTCTGTGGTGTACTGCCTTTTTCTGCGGGACGGGCATAAAAGTTGAGACATTTGTACGGGCACGAGAGTGGCTGTATCATGAGCCAGTGCCGCATTGACGTTTACTTGGACGCGGTAGAATAAATGAGCATAACGAGTGCTCGAACGCGCCAGAACATCACTTTCGTTTCCAGGGCTGGCGTCTGCTCGATGCGTTCATCACGGGGACACGAACGCACGGGAAAGGGAGGCACATTAGCCCCGCATCTCGCTGCAATTCACGAAAAAAAAATGAAAAAGACGCACACATTCCCTTTGTGTGTCCCATTATTTCTCTCAAGTTTTATTATTCTATTCAAGCAACAAATTACAGAAACTACACATGTCGTGTCAAATAATTATCGCAGTGTCACGTGGTACTGTTGGCGACGTCAGAACACAGTCGTCTACGTAGAGGAGCGACGTCACAGCCCTACCACCTACGTAGGGCCATTTTCTCATGTACGTCATCCCCTCATTCTCTAAAGCGCGCGCCCGCGAGAGGAAGGGCAAGCAGCGTTCACCTTGAAATTTGACCCATTTCCGCGGCGCGTAGCGTTGCAAATTTTGGCAGACGTGATGGTGAACGCCCAGTGTATGCATTGCGATCGTTATCTAAAAATTGTCAAACCTGGTGAGGGGCTCTTTAACAGGGCCTAAAGCCTCGTTTACCTCCATTATTTTTACAGCAGAGCTGTTAAGACCGCTCGTGAAGACAAGAAACAATCATCATCACGCTGGCACGCGCTCTGTTCGTCATATGCTTCATGTTCGGCTTCGCTCCTGGAACACGTGCGCCCGGCGCGCGCTCTCCCGATGCGCCGATTTGTTGGGCGTCGGATGCAGTAACTCAGATGGGCCAGAAAACGAGTGCTGAAAGAGAGAAAGAGAAAAAAGAGAGATAAATATATAAAATGAAAGCGGAAGAGAGGAATTGGACGTGAGAGAGATAGAAACTGACACAAAAAAGACATAAACAAACAGAAATCAAGACAGAAAAAGAAAGAACGGGAGAAAGAGAGAGAAACAAAGAAAGAGAAACAAACAAATAGAGAGAAAGAGAAATGGGAATCGGAATAACACGAAAGTAAAGCGTTCCCTTACAGAAGTAACTGAATGTTTACTGTACATTGATATAAGAGAGTTTGCACAATGTATATTGATGTCTGGCAGCTATAGCACCGTTTAACGTGGATGTGCCCACATTGATGATTGGTGGTACATCTCCATCCCGAAGACTAACGTCCCTGCTAAATGATTAAACAAACCCTTGTGGTAGCTGTAGTAGTTAGCGGTGAAAGCGTAATCAGAGAACTAGGTGTCATAGCCAGAAGAGCGTTGCATATTGGACGCAGAACTTGGTCGCCATCCCGCGGCATGTTTGATTGAACACCATGGCCGGACAAGAGGGAAACGCAAACGAGAACGGATAACTGGGCTAGTTTGTGGGAACTCATGTTAAGGAAGGTAGCGCAAATAGACACGGACACAGGCGAAGAATAAGTGCACAGGACAAGCGCCAACTTCAGTTTGAAGTTGGCGCTTGTCCTGCGCACTTATTCTTTGCCTGTGTCCGTGTCTATTTGCGCTACCTGCCTTAACATGGGAAATGCAAAGCGCGTCGCGCCGCCCCGGTAGCCCGGCCGCGATTTTTCTAGGGTCGAGCGCGTGAGCGGGGAACGCGGTGCAACATCCATGTGAGGCAGGCGCGCGTCGCAGAGCTATGAGCAAGGCCGACGCATTTACGACGCTTGGCTAAGGTCGCCACCTCGCGGTGTGTTAAGACATTGACAAAATTGAACTTCACTTGATAACGCGCCGAATGGGACGGATGAGTAACGCGTTGCAGCTGCCAATCGCGGAGGCCACAGTAATGACGAATTTATTTTACAGCTCCCAGAGGGCAACACTACCCCGCCGACCGGGAGAGTGGTAGATATAAAATTGCAGTGGCTTAGCTCGGCTATGCCAGGATATACGTAGCGTTAGCAAAAGTTCAGCTGATTATTCTGAGCTTTCTTGATTGTCTAGGATTAGCTTGATTGTCATGCTTACTGTTGCTCCAATGACACACATTCGGCCACATCGTTCAGAACCGGTAGACCTGGCGGCATGGCCGGGTAACGATACCCATTGGTAACGCTAAAGAGCGGAATGTTCTGCTTAACGAGAAAGTTCTTGCACGTTGTACAAACCCGCGCCACCGTTTCACCCCACTAAGGCGCCGCCACTAAACTCAACGTTTCAAGCATGGCACTCGTATCCAAACGATTCGCACACGTATCCGAAAAGCGTCGCACACGTATCCAAACGGATTGTTTACGAAGTCCGTCTCGGAGGTCCGAGTCGCACTGGCGCTTTCGCTAAGTTTCACAGTATAGGCCGTGGATCGGCGAGCCTTGACGTCGTCGACGGCGTCTTGTTCTTGCTGCTGCAGAGTTGGTCGGGCACGTCGCTCAGCATCCTGGCGACGCCGCTTTGCTAGACGTTCCTCCCTTTCCTCCAGTGTCTCCGCAGCACGTTTAGCCTTCCTCTGTTCATTCTTCGTACGCTGAACCGCTAAGTGCCAGGCAACTACTTCGGGATCCAATGACATAAGCTTCTCGGCTCTTCTGCGCCGTTGAGCAGCATTTGCGCTCTCCTTCTCTATGGCGTTACCCGCCTGCAAACGCCAGTCAGAGGAGCTATCAAGCGGCACCAGCGCATTGTCAGACGGCGACTGCACAACGAAGGCGAATAGCTGCGTGCGCCATGGCTACGACGTCATCCCTCTCGAATGCGCAGAGCAGCAGCGGCGAGTCGCGTGCGCCGGCGCCAATCTGTCTGCCCGGATACGACACCACTCCTCCCGTTCTCGGCCACCAGCCGTGGCAAGCCGCGCGCGGCGATGGCGGAGAGCGCGTGAGATGCCGGCTTCGCACTCATCCTCGCGCATGCGCAGCACGGCTCATGATGACCCACGCAAAACCTGCTCCGGCTAGGCAAGTGTAGCTAACGCTACAAAAGACGCGTTTGTAAAGCCTCCAGAGTCTGTGACCGTGGCGCAGTGGATAGCGTGCCCGGCATTTGTTCTTGCTGACCCTGCGGTCGTTGGTTCGATGCCCGTTGACGGAACTCTTTTCCATGTGATCGTGTATATTTTGTCTACGTCATTTCCGTGGCGGAAATAGTCACTGAAGTCTTGGTGGACCCCGGCATAAAACACTTTCATGTTAAAAGGAAGTGAGAAATAGGGAGAGGGAGAGATAGTGATAGTACGTGTATAGTATAGTACGTGAATTCGTGTATAGTACGGAGCGCGATAACTAGACAATCGCCACAGCTCTGCCCAATCGACGAAAGCTTTTATACTTTGAAAATGCAATACCGTAGTTACGAGAAATAATGTGTGATGTGATTTTATAAACACTGCATTTGCTCTTACATGTGCCGCACCATGTCAAAAGATAAGCACGCCCGCAATTTTGGACGGCAACCTTTGTGCCGAATGACACGAGTAATGTTAGTGCATTAATCTGTGTAAAACTCTAAACTACACTATCGCCGGGGTGCCTTTATTGTATAAATGATATGATGGAAACGTGGGTGTTACTGTACCACAGGCACTCCGAATCAGTTTGTTTATGGCGGCGACAAGGGTTTTCCCACATTATGGCATTAGGCAGGCCGGGCGGCGTACAACGTCTTTGTTTGCACAAGCACCTCCACTAGGCTCTCTGGCGGCAGGAAAGGAGCGCAGTATTGGTGAGGTTACCATCTGTCCCACTTTGTTGCGTCCAAATGTGAACCAGCGAGCCTGCGCCGCGAATCATACGGGAGCTCGTCCCAATGCAGCGAGTCCCAATGCAGAGTCGCCACCAGACGACCTGTATTGTCTGGTTGGCTATGATAGAGATTTTCTAGCTGTATGTATGTCGATTAATTGTCAGCAAATAAGCATGAAATGATTTTAGCTCCCGCTTCCGGCGACCTTCAAGTGACCTTGAGCCAAAATCCAGAGCCGTTATCCGGGCACTCAAACGAGAACATCCGGGCTACAAGTTATCAAAATGCAGTCTCTGGCCCCTAACCCTTTGTACAGTACCGCAATGCCTGCGCTCGTTACTGCTCAAACAAGTTGAAAAGTATTGCTCCCGAGTTCCTAATGGTTCTTTCAGAATACCACTAATGCTGTGACTCTAGTACGCTCAAGCTTGATTTGTCATTTTCAATAATGGCATGCCAAAGGCACATACCTGGCACCATACACTTGATTGTCATGTTTCGTCGCTGATGAACGTTTGCACTGGCTGTTTTCACCGCCAGCAGTCTGCGAGGATTGCGGCGCCGGTTTAGCGGAGCCTCTTTCGAGACCTGGAACCACCATAGGTGACGAAGGCGGCAGGGCCTGGTGCGGTACGGATGGTATTTGGCAGAGTCGTGACTTGTAGTGAGTTTCAGTTCAAAACAGGTTCATTCCGATGCAGCATCGCTTAAGGCCTGCGTGGCGTCATGGCCGCGTATTAGGTTGCGGCTATAGTATCATCTCCAAGCTATCTGATTTGCCAGTAGCCATTTCGTACTTACACCTAATCTCAATTACGGCAGAGCCAGCCATTTTGTTCATGCAGCGGCAGGGCCACTGGCGCTCTTGTTTTCCTTTCCATTCTCGCTTATTTAACTATTTTCTTCTCTATCTATCTCCCTTTTATGCATCACAAGGTCGCATCACGACCATTAGTTGAAAAAATCTCCACAGAAAACAAAGCGTGCACTCACCTTTTACAGCGAAAGCTGTTATGAGATCATTTCACCGGCCGTTTTTGGCGCCGTAGTTGTCCGCCGCCGCCGCCGCCGCCGCCGCCGCCGCCGGTGTCCGTAACCAGTATCGCTCGAAATAAGAAAAAAACTAAATAAGAAAAAAATTCCAGGATGGAATGAGGTTCGAACCTGGGTCCTCTGCGTGGGAGCCCAGTATTCAACCTCTGAGCCATGCCAGTGCTTGAAACTGCTTTGCTAAAAGGTCCTATGCAGGCTTCATGTAGGGACGGAACCACATTAGCATATGCAATATAGCGTGGTAGAAGAGTAAAATAAGCACCAAGCGTAGCACAACGCGAACTCTGTAACCAGGCGTCACACAATGCGAATTGCGCAACGAGCAGGTTGTTGAATGCTTCCAACCCATTACAAAGGACCCTGCCATAATTCTTCATCATCAGGCACAGCATCAACAAAGTGCGCATAATGCCTTACATGGGTTTAGCAGGTACCAACGCTCTCCGTAGAATGACAAAAAATGGCAGAGTGCCTGCTGGCCTACTTCTCAAAAATTACAATTATTTATAGCGTAGTGGGTTCCTCGCAAGTGCACTTGGATTGGTTGCCAAGGAAGCCCATAAACGCATGATACACTTCCTCTGGGTCTCAGTAAAATTACAATGATTTATAGCGTAGTGGGTTCCTCGCAAGGGCACTTGTATTGGTTGCCAAGGAAGCGCATAAGCGTATGATCCATTTCCTCGGGGTCTCAGTAAAGTTCTTCGCTCTCCCCCGCCGTCTCTTTCCCACGTCAACGTATGTTATACAGCATGACGGGAGAGGGAAATAGCGACCGGGCGTCACCCAATGCAAATTACGTAACTGGTGGGCCGTTTAAAGATTCCAACCCATTACAAAGGGCTGAGCCATAATTCTTCATCGTCATCAGTCGTTGCGTGAACAAAGTGCACATAATGCCTTACAGACGTGTAGCTCGTGCCTCGCTTCTCCGCAGAATGACGAATAATGGCTTAGTAGGTGCTTCCAAACTTCACAAAAATTGTGATTTATGGCGTAGTGGGTACCTTTCTAGGGTACTTGTATTGTAGCCCCAAGAGAGCTTAACGGGCTCTAGAAATGCCGCTCTTCCAGCTTTCGCTGTGACTGTGCTGCGGTTTTAGCGCAGGCCTGGCGTTTTTTTACTATTCATTCAAAATTACCAATATTTGTAATCTCGTTGACGGCAAACCCGTTGACCCGAGTAAACTAACCTTCATGGTTCTTTATCCTGACATGTAGGGAGCGCCACTTCAATCGTTGAGCTTCATCGACAGCACTTGCTTCGTGGTCGACAATCATCGCTGTGGCGGTTATGTGTTACGGGTATATTTCCCCTCTCCCTCAGCGCAGTACCATTGCACTCTAAATCATACCTCTTTTTTTCCCTAATGTCTGCATATCACTCTGTCTGCGATGAACGCTGAACTACCAGCTCGCAAGGAACGAGAATGCGCCCTCGCCCGTGAGAGACAACGCCGACGCAGGCAGCGTCAGCTACCGAGTTTCTTGATAGAAAAAACCGACTGCTCGCGCTGCACAACCGTTCACTGGCCTTCCTGTACATATAGCCATTGCTTCTTGACCTGAAATGTAGTGCTGGTGGGAGATTTAGTTGAACAATTGAGCTTCGCAGCGTGCACGTTAACTAAACGCGGACTGTGGGTTTCTATGTGCAATCTATTTTCTGTGTCTCATTGCCCATTAGCAGTGAGTTTGCTGTGCGAAACATCGGCGCACACTGCATGCCTCGCCCCTCCACAGGTTTCACGTTAGTGGAGCTTAAATACCCTTCCTTACATGCTTCCCCCCTCCTCGATTTTTTTCGTTCCATTGCACGCTGTGCGGCCCTCAGCTTCTTTTTGAATCATATGCTTCTTGCACCTCCGCATAAATACGTGTACCCCGTATATTGGAAAGTGCGAAGCTTCATTTCTGCCCTACTTTAATTTCTCAACATTAAGTGAACTCTAAGATGGACGAAAACGTGTCTGATCATTTGTTGATGTGGTAAGATTGAGATACCGAAACTTTGTACAGTTGATGGCAAGTGCGGAACAGAAGACAGCTTTGTAATCACGGCGAAAAATTTCACCATCTCCCACTAAAGGGAACCATGTGGGGATGCGAAGGAGCGCATGGGTCGACTTAAAGGTCTGTTCATCACGGGCACCTTGTCCGATATTAAACCATCCTTGCATGTGGAGCACACCATGAGTTCACTATAGTTGCTGTTGCCGTCAGCCGTCCCGAACTCTTGTTGGAGCACGCCGCGCAGGTTCATCGCGCGTCTGTAGAATCTCGTTCGCCGACGCCATCACATGATTGCTGAGAGAGCTTAAGGGGGAGTGGCCGCAGCTTCTTACCCAGCCCCTGACACAGGCCCGAACGCGCTAGCGCGTGCCAGCACACGTGGTTTTGTCTGCGTGACGCCAACATGGGACAGCATACGGCAGCCCGTGCCCCTAAAGTGCTCTGCACGTATCATCATCAAGGTGGTCGAAAAACAAGACGAAGAAGACTTCTCCTTGGCGCGAGCACGCGCTCAATATGTTACAGATGGCTATGGTAGGTTTTAGAAAGCGGACGGTCGCCAATGGAACTACGGACAAAGCCCAGCGCAGTAGCTGCTTCGCATCTAAAAGGATATGCAGTACCTTTAATATGGTGTGTTTTCTGCTGTTTTGAAAAAATATTTCATATAACGTGCTAGTTTCTGCCCTAATCTTTTCGTTGCAAAATGTATAGATTGAAGCTACACGCGATTATCAAGTCGACAAGAAGAACCGTATAACTTACAAAATGTTTTAGCTTATTTATTTAACAGACACGAGTGGCTAACGGCATCCGCGAACATTCCGGGAGAGGACGACTTCAGTGCCTGGAGTAGTGTTCAAGGCTTTAGGAAAACCAACTTACTTGCCTCGACGTGGCTCTTTCGTAAAGATTCTTTGCTTTTTGAAGGCAAGTGTTTTTACAATGTTATTTTACTTCTCCTTTGCCCTGCTTGCATGGGTAATCATGAAACGCTTAAAAGCTATATGTGCGAAAGGGAAACTTCAAAGCTTCTTACAGTTCGAGGTCGAGTTTTATTATTGCTCAAACATAATCGATGTTTTGTACCGTAAGTCAACGTATTTAGACCTGTGGTGTGCCTATACATGAAACTAAACAATTTTAATTGCTCCCGATGGCGGTACCGTATATACATTCAACCAGTGTTTCTAGGTGTTACAAAACATATTGAGAACACAAACAAGTAGCTTGAACTCCCATTCCAAGTAATACAAGACAGTCAGAGAAAATACATCCCATTCAAGCACGTCTTATGATGTCTGCAAATTCGCATGGCCTGATTTCTTAGTATTACGTTAAAAGAAAGAAAATGAAAAAAATCTGTTATTTTGTGTACGTTTCAGTAATTCACGCTAAATTAGCGTGTAAATAAATATCAATTTATTCTGCAATCAGACAGCTCTAACCGTTGCGTAAAAAGAATCAAATATTAGGCGCGAAATGTATGCACAATTTGTGTTTTCATTGTATTCGTTTCGAGCAAAGAAAAAAAAATACTCTTGACGTTGGTCCTGGAACGCGGCACGTCGAACGATCGTCAAAGTTGGTAGTATCGCCAGGAAAGTTATCCCCTGACACAACACGCAACACTATGAAGTTAAATGAGCGCTAGTTGTCCACTGAGGAAGCCCGTAGAAATGTGCACTGTGCATTTAAAGCCATTTGAAGAAATACGCGGTGCGTGACGTGCCTCCTAAGTTTATGTGTACACCTGTACACACCGCCACTGAAGGGGTTATCTCCTGCAACACACTTCCAGTAGAAAACAAAATGCGAGTTCGTTGTGGGAAATCTTATTAAGAAAATAAGAATGAATGTATTCTTGAACAGGCAGTCCTATAGAAGTTACGTAACACTATGGGCACGTGTGGTTTAAAGAGCGAAAGCTTGACGATGAAACTACATTGACAAAAGGGAGCACAGACAGGAAAGACGCTCAACTTGCAGCTGAGTTAGACAGGCATAGAATAATCTCATATACAACAACCACGCATGTGGGCAGTCAGCTAGACAACTAAGGGCACCCCATTGTCAAATATTTGTAAGTTTTGCAAATGTGCCTCTCCAACTTGTCACTTTAATTGGCCCCACTAAGCATACCACCATACTGATTTTCATCTTGCACTTCTCTCCACGCATAAGTGCTTCCTAAGTTAATCTGATTAAATGAAGGCGTTCAAGGAAACAAGAAAAAAGAGATTGCAACACGCGCTCACGGAACGAAAATTGAATTTTCGCTTATTCTACCGCGAATTTAGTCGATAATGGCGTTAGATGAAGCAGGGGTGCGTGCAATTGACTTCAAAAACGTCACATCATCATGAGCTTTTCCGCGAGAAGTGTTTCGTAAAGAACGTCGAGAACTATAAGATTACTTTACTTGCGCAAAAATTAATTTACAACAAAAGCACGAAAGAGTCGCGGTGACAGCACGTTCCTCACGATTGTGGAGTAGCGGCTAGCAGTTTGCAGGGTTGTTAAGTGGCAGGATGGTGCTAAAAAGGAAATGGAAAAACATGCCGCAAAGGGGTAATATAACGCGAACAGGATTTCAAAAATGAGCTTGACCCTCGTCGAGCAACCGAAGCGGCGAAAGCTGATACTCTTCATTGTGGAAAACAGAAGCCTGAGAGATTATGCTTCGCAGTAGCCGAGTGTCGTCATGTCAGCACTGCCTGTGCAGGCCAGACCGGATGCCTTCGTTGTGCAGGTAGCCGTAACCTGCGTTTAAGCACCGTGTAAAAAATACAATGGTGAATTGCGATGAAATAGAGGAAGTCAATTATAAGGAGTTCACTGAACAGAGAAATGAGGTAAAATCACAACAGCTCCCGCTAAAAGGGACCATGAGGCGATCCGAAGCAGCGTTTCGGCATGTAGAGCCCGCGTTTCAGAGGGGAAAAGGGGAGAGGGGAGGGGAGAGGGGAAAGGGAGAGGGGAAAGGGAGAGGGGAGGGGGATGAGGCAGGGATAGAGGGGAGGTGGAAATGGGAGAGGGAGGGGGAAGGGGGAGTGGGAAAGGGGGAGGGGAGTGGGGAGGGAGAGGATGTGTGTGGAGAGGGCTTGCGCATGCGCAGTAAGGGTGGTCACGCCGCACACCACCACCGGATTGAACTCCGCTATGCTTCAAATCTAAAAGTACTAAAGCAAAAGAGCAAGAAGAGCATGTCACAAAAAGCGGCCGTGGCATCCTTGCAACACCGGAAAGGAAGGCCACATCGTCTGCGGAGACATCCTGGCAGCAAAAGAGACCTCTCTGGACTGAATTTCGAATTTCCTGCAGGAAGTGCTTGAACTAGCTTCGAGGCAGCAAGCGAGGCAGCAAGTTAGCGCTCCAACCCAATGTTACACTCGCACGCTGTGGAAACGGACCTGAGACTTTCAGAAGTAAAAGTAACTGGGCAGCGAGGTCGTTACCGGAACCATGCCATCAAAGCCACGCTGTGGCGCAGTAGATTCAGTGCATCGCCTACTTTCCGGTGCAAGTACATCAGTGGAACAAACTGAAGCAAAAGTATTCCACTCTATATGCAGTCTACACTGCAGTGGCCCGCTATAGGGAATATACCGGGAAGCATGCGCGTTCCCGGTGCTCGGAAACAGAATAATACGCAGCACTTCTCGACTTCACCATGCCATCATCCTCGTTCCTCTTCACATCCCTATAGCACTGCTGCTCCACCACACCCCATCCGTAACGCGTACGTTAGCATCTCCGTCTTACCGGAAATACTTTTTCAAGGAAAGCTTGTTATCACTTACAGGTTTCGCAGGCCCGGTTATTGTACGCGAAAAAGCCGGCGCCGGCCGCGTACAGAAATGCAGTCCTCGAAGGTGCACTGTTCACATGCGTATTTTTATGCGCCGTTTCTCTATCTCTCTCTCGAACATGGGGTTTCGCTGATCAGCTGTCTCTGATATGGCACTGTGATCTTTTGTCAAGGGCACTTGCAAACACACCTTGTCACATTTCATTATTGCCTTGATATGAACACATGACCGTTGTTGTGGCCTGTAGCAAACGAAGCGTTGCGCTGCCATGCGAGTAGATGAAGGTCCAGTTCCCGGCATGGAGCGAGGAAAATGTAAGGAGGAACACTGCGCCATGCGAAAGAAAGAAAGCAAGAAAGAAAGAAAGTGGGTCAAGCACGCACGCACCAAGCTTCGCTTGTCCCCATTTTACTGATAGGGAAAGTGCTCCTGAATTTTTTTTCTTCATTGGCTAATCGTTGTGACAAAAACCGCTGAATAATTATATCATGATGTCGAGAAGCTTTTCCATGGAGTATTAATCTTCAACTTTGTCCTTGCACTTACCGCGCACGATTGCCTTCCTTTTTTTTAGCAAACGCCAAATGCCGCCTTTATTAATATCTGGGGTTTAACGTCCCAAAACGACGATATTATTATGAGAGACGCCGTAGTGAAGGGCTCCGGAAATTTCGATCACCTGGGGATCTATAACGTGAACCTAAATCTAAGTATGCGGGCCTCAAACATTTTGACCTCCATCGAAAATGCAGCCGCCGTGGTCGGGATTCGATCCCGCGACCTTCGGGTCAGCAGTCGAGCGCTATAACCGCTAGACCATCGTGGCGGGGCAAATGCCGCCTTTCACAGAAAAACTTAAGATACTGTTCGCATGCCGAAAAGTTCTTAGTCATACAGATCTTTTTGCTTGCGAAAAAAATGAGCTTATCTTCAACCTAAGATAAGAATGTTTGTACCTATAGTTCACAATGGAATAACTAAAAACGTGAAAATGTTTTAAGAATTGTTCGTTCTCAGGAAGCTTAGAAAATCCCTAAAATTGCGGAAAAAGGGCAATGTGATACAATGCTTAGGCTACAGGCTGTATAGTCTACCAAACGTTGCAGTTTACTTGCATGGTTTAGCAGGGGGCAATGTTGCGCGCCAACATTCTGAACTTCCAAATTTGTTTGCATTAGGCAACGCAGTGCTTAGCTCGTGCCACTGTTACCTGAAATCGTATCGCACTCGAAGATTTATGATGCGTTCATTCCGACGAAAAGCAGCCACCTACGAAGACGGCTTTAAAAAAAGACAAAAAAAAAAGCGGCGTTGTCCATGCTTTAGAAATGTGAGCACGACCAACTCGAATTTCTGCACTCTATTATTACTTTTCTCTGTCTGACAACGAAATATTATCGCAATATATATCTCATGGAGCGGCATACAATTAGAGTTGCGCTCGGAGCGGAACACAGACACTGCCGCTGTTTTGAGGTTTTCGTGAATTTGCATTGCTGTCAGCCAGCAGCCTCTGAAACAGAGCCTCTATCAGCGTAAATCAACCGGCGAGGGAGCACGTGCTATGAACTTGAGTCGATTTCGGTGGTAGCGGCCTGGTTTTGCCTGCAAGCCGTTTTGTTCTTGTCATGCAATGAAATGCTCCGCTGATGGGTGCTGTCATAACAATGCAACGCTCGTTTGTCAAACCGGGCCTCGCACATTTTGTTAAGCTCGCTTCTACTACGTTCTCCATCCGTGCAGTGCCGTTATATGCGCTGTAGTTGACCCGGAGCTCCATAAATGCAAGCCATGTTTCGTCAGAACTAATGGTTCTGGTTTCGTTCCGGTCGCGGCAGTTTTCATCCCGCGTATGCAATCTGGCGGAAAACAATCTCCTGCCAGTGCTCTCTCGTGTATATAGGTGTGTGTGTGTGTGTGTGTGTGTGTGTGTGTGTGTGTGTGTGTGTGTGTGTGTGTGTGTGTGGTGTGTGTGTGTGTGTGTGTGTTGTGGTGTGCTGGGGTGTGTGTGTGTGTGTGTGTGTGTGTGTGTGTGTGTGTGTGTGTGTGGTGTGTGTGTGTGTGTGTGTGTGTGTGTGTGTGTGTGTGTGTGTGTGTGTGTGTGTGTGTGTGGTGTGTGTTGTCCTGACGGCGTTGTGTCCAGCTAGCTGACAGGATTCAGCCTGCTCCCTACTTATTTCCTCCTCTGTGTCCTTGTGCCTGTGCGTATCAACATCAAATAAAAATAATAAAAATAACTAATCATTGGCTAGTGAGAGCGAATATTTCAATCTCTGAATGTTATATACTCCTGATATTACGGAGGATGGCGAAAAAATGAATCGACAAACGATTTAGTGACTGCATCAATGAATATGTTTTTGTAATGATGACATAATTATGTAATTATTGGGTCGACGACGTTATGCACCTTAATAGGTTAACTTTCGCATAGAGGTACACCGACCTTTCCTTCGCAATAAGATAAAGAAACCGTAAACTAAACAATCCAGGATTGTTTCATGCTTCATTCTTTCCTGCAATGTTGAAGTGACCTGTCAGGCAAGATGAACAAGCCTGCACACTCTTCTTCTTTTTTTTATCACGATACTGACTTGTCGTGAAGGTATTTACATGTGTGCTTGAACGTCTGTGTTGTGTGTGAAATGAAGGGCTTAGTGGAATCTCACATCATGTATTCTGCGGTCATAGCTGGTCATAGCACTGTAACGCATGTCCGCTTGCAGTACGAGAAGGAAGCGTTACGACTGTAAGCCTGGACATGTTTATAATAGGTAGCACGCATCTGCCGCATTTATTGGGACGGATGAGTGCGGACTCTTCATAGCTCCCATCCATCCATCCATGCAAGAGCACTGTGAAAGGAAACTGTGAAAGATAAAAGGCGCGTTCATGCAGCCTCCGTTATGTGTTTGGCGGTCGCTCAGTGAGCTAAACGCCCGCCAGCCGTCATCACGGACCGGAAGGTCATGGGTTCGACTCCTGTCAACGGAACTTTTTTTTCTTATATTTTTTTTTCTTTGCCATTGAAATGTTCGAGGCCCGTGTACTTAGGTTTAGCTGCATGTTAAAGAACCCCTAGGTGGTCGAAATTTCCGAAGCCCTCCACTACGGCGTCTCTCATACTCATATCGTGGTTTTGGAACGTTAAACCTCACATATTATTATTATTATTTTTCTTTGCCATTTGATGGCGTTCATTTTGCTGACGTATTTACATGACGGAAATACGTCATGAAAATCTTGGTGAACCCCGGCGTAAAACACTTTCGTGTTAAACATTCTGCGAAAGAAACTTTCTTGGCGAAGCGGGTTTCGAACGCGCGTACCCACGAAGCGAATGCGTGTGTTTTAACTAGTCGTCTATCCAGGCACGTTAGCAGAGCATTGCATAGCCTTGTATTGTATAGTATTGCGAGGAGGTGGCAAGAGCATGTGAGAGTGCGGAGGAGAGATGTGAGGGAGAGGAGGGGGGAGAGAATAAAGCATGGCATATAAAGAATGCGACAGAGAGAAATGGAGAGAAAGAAACGCACAAAGAGAAAGAAAGAGCGAAAGGAACAGAGAAAGAGGGCGAAAAAGATAGAATGAAAGGCGAGGCAAGCGAGGAATAGTGAGTAAGAGGAAGAAAGAAAAGAAAGGTATAAACATGCAAAGAAGGCAAGCAACAAAGAGAAAACGGTATAGAAACAAGGAAGGCCGCCTGGCTGCGCTCTTCCTTCAGGCTTGGCACCACTTGTGCGAAGCTCCCTAAAGTTTTTTTTGTTTTATTTCCTACCAGTTTTTATCGAGCTATGCTATGCTACAAAGACTAGAGAGAGACTGACGTCTTTATATATATATATATATATATATATATATATATATATATATAAACAGATAACTTGGGGGCGGGGACTTTCCAATTCCTCCCCTCCCTCAACTTCCCCTTTGTCTAGGCCTATGGCACTAAGTTCTTGCTAGACGTCGTAATAATGGTCGTCCCTCTACAACCTCCATGTGCTTTTTTATCCTAGCTATACACACTTCCACACAAACTGCCTCGAAGAGTTTATACAGATCAGAACTAATATTCAGGGCTAGCTTGCTGGTGGACAACGAAAAAAATCTTTTCAATATTGCTTCTTCTTCTTGTCCTGCTGTGCGTAGCCGGTGAAGTTTCAAAGCGGAGGGGATGACGAAGACGCTTGGTATATACGCGTATATTAGAAAGTTACGTAGTTAGTCGGGTGTATTGGAATATGGTTTTACGGCCGAGCAATTAACGTTAGCTGTTCGAGACCTTCGAGAAGAATAAGAAGAGAGCCAGGACAATGAAGAAAATTTATATGCGTAAAACGAGTGGCATAGAAATTACAGAATCAAAGACCATAAACTTCTAAGTGGGTATAAACCCCAGAAAAATCTGTTTTCTGCTGCGAGAAGCGCGAAAAGTAAAAGAGGAATGCGGTCATTAGTTGATTTGGATTAGTGATTCTTGTAATGTCCCGAAATTTCCTCCACAGATACTTCTAGAAAGTCATTTACTTTTCCTTGAGTATACGACACGAGGTGCAAGTAGAGGCAACGTTTTACACAGCTTTAGCGCTTAGCGCGCACAGGACATCCACGAAAAATTGGGACAGATATTTGAACCGCTCGAATCATGCCAGAGAATAAAAAAAAACGCATCAGCTGTACACGAGAGATATAGAGTCAACCTATGTATTTTAATCAAGCTGACACAAATAAGAAGAATGCTTCTCGCTCGCATCAACAACCTCTAGTATGTATTTTCTACGTGCATCCGATCTTCTATGGACAGTGATTGTGGCTTAGCGAATATATTGAAAGCATATCGGTAAAACGATTCATCAGAACAAGTCACTATATCAATGAAATTCGTTGTCATATGCAGCCTTAAAATACTAAAATTATAGTGTGACTGGCACCATTAAAACAGCCTTTCGAAAACTCTGCCCCGATTTATTTGGTGCATGTATGTGTACAGCGATGAAATTAAGAAATTCGCAATCGTAACATGGAATCAGCTTCCGCAGGACAGGGTTGACTGGATATCATTGCGATAGGCCTTTGTCCTGCATTAGGCAAAAGTTGGTTTGACGATGATGATGGTATGAAATGATTATGCTATAACTTGACTCATGATTCTGTAGTTAGAAAAGCCATCCTCTAAGTCTCTCAACTCTGCAGGTACTTTAATAGCGCAGCTGTTTTCAGCTCGGAGTAAGGCCGGTGTCGTGGCCAGAGAATGAATGATTGAATGAATGAACTTTATTAAATGCCCGGCAGTTTCCTATGGGCGAGGCGGGGGGAAGAGGGGATTATCCCCCGTCCCGTCCCACCCTCCGTCGATGATGATGGCGTCAGGTGACGGCTCGAAGTCCTGGGACCCGGGCGGCACCTTCGGCTAGCCGGACGGCCCAAAGTTGGTCGGTCAGCTTGTCGCTGGTGAGTGCCGCCTCCCAGCGGCAGCGACGCCGACGTAGCCGATCCGCAGCACTGACCACAGCCGCGGCAGCGGCCGGCCCCTGCTCTCGCGCGGTGGTAACAGAAACCCTTTTATTTGTGCAAGAATAAGAGCTCTTCCTCGTAGGCTGGAGCCCTTAGTTCAGGTCCCCGTTGGCTCGCGCCACTCCACGTGCCGGCTGGATCAGCCAAACCTGCTCGTGCGCCGCTGAGCTGGTCAGTGAGGTCTCCCAAGAGGATTGCGAGGGTGAAGGAATAAGGGGATATCTCGGTGGGTGTGTACATGCCCAGGTACAGTGATGCACTGCGGGCTGAAAACTTCGCGGGTATGCTCCCCAAAAAGCGGCTGCTACCATGGCATATATCTGTATAGTGTATAGTATAGCATGGGAGTGGGAATGAGGGCGAGGAGGAAAGAAAGGAGGAGGGAACAAGGTAAAGCATTGCATAACCTTATATAGTATAGTTTAGTAAAGGGATCAGAAAGGAAAACGAGGAGGACTGGTGACTGGTTGCGAACGAGGGAGGAGAAGGAAAGGGAGGAGTTAAAAGGGTAAATCATAGCATAACCGTGGACAGTATTACATAGCAAGGGATGAGAAAGAGAGGTGATCGTGAAGAGGAGGCAGGGCAATATCGAAGAAGTTAAAGAGAGAATGAAAGACGAAACAAAAAAAAGAAAGAAGAAGAAGATTATATAGAAAGAGATAGGCAAAGAAAGAAAAATGAAAGAAAAAAAGAAGAAGATTGTGACGAAAGATGAAGAAAGTATCGAACCTGCGTTCGCCAGGTGGTGGCGCTTGTTGCCAGCTCCGATGTTTACTAAGATTTCACAGGCGTGGAAGTGGCTTTAATATTTTGCTACTCAGAATTTCGCCAATTGAGCACTAAGGGAAGAACCTTTCACCGTATGCTGTTGCGCTAGTGGCATTCATTTTATCGGTAATTAGGAATTTGGTTGACTGCAAACGGACACGTACTAAATGTCCAAAACAATGAATGGTGATATGCTGCGGAAATCGAAAGTTTCCCTTAAACTAACCCTTGAACTTATGCAGTAACCGCTGCCCAGTGTTAAAAAAAATGTGCTATACTCACCAGACTTCTATCCACTGCCCTTTGTTCTTTAAATCGGGAATTGATCACCTACCATAGTATTCGCTCGCTATCGCGAACCTGCAGCCAGGTTCTCTTTGAGACAAAGCAACGTTAATTTTAACCACCGCGGTACTCACTTTCTGTTCTCGACAAATTATCCTATCTTTACCGGTTCTTTTAAAAGAAGCCATTCCACGGCTGTAGCCACTAACGATGTTGTTTTACAGTTCTTTATTAAACGCTTTATAGATTGATATCACGAAGGTCTTACAATTCAGAAAACAAGAAGGATAAATGAACCCTCTCACGAGTCCTAAAAATAAGTAAACTGAACATTATCGATTTTATAATTTGTCCAAAAGAATGAACAGCTTCACCGGCACGGTGCGTTCAGGCCGGTTTTTCAAACCTGCTCAATATAACCAATACTGCTACGCGTACAGATTGGCTGTGATTCATTTATGTGTGGTATTAAAATTATTCATTCATGCTAAACTGTGTCACTCCACTGCTCCGAAGGGCTCTTTTCCGCTAACTAGGATTTGATTACCTATATAAATAACGATGGACATTTGATTACCTATATAAATAACGATGGACAGCTGGCTTTTCAAAACTTTCCTTGTGTTCTTATGATCACGTCATTGATTGATGTTTGCGTTTACGTGAAAGTGTCCTCATCACCTTTTTTTCTAGCCGCTAGCTCTAAAGTGTGGATGGATGGCAATATCACAACACTGTAGACGTTTCCAGCATTTCATGAGACTGGAAGAAAACGCTTTATAATAGGTAAGTTAGTTGAGACATGATGCAGGCGAGCACTCTGAACATGGACATTGATGCTTGTGGCACAGCGATGCATATCAACAGGACTGCTGTCATATCACTCCGGTTCATTTTAGTGACATACCAATTCGCAGAAGAGTATTCTAAAGTTCTTGAAAGACTTCTTGGTTTCAGAAAAATATAGCGCGATTTTGACGTTTCGCCGAATCATTATGAGTACCTTCACATTACGCACAAGAAGTGACTATTTGAGATAACAACCCTATGAGCAAATCGAATCGCAGAAAGAATTAATGCTCCAGTAATCTTTACCAATTAACTGATGGACGACTAGAACGAGATTTTTTTATAAAGCAGCTGACAGTCTCTCACGAGAAATGTTGCCAAAATAAACAAGAAAAAAAGATAACTTAACGGTACCTGCTGAACATATTGCCACGCCCACTTCTTGTCTTGTTTTGATGTATTCGGGTTTGACCGGCAGGAACGGTTATCAACGCTCGACGCTGTCGGCGAAGTAGTGTTCTAGAAGCGTCGCGATTGTAGTAGATCGGTTTGTTAAGATTGCGCCCCGCACGCGAATGTTCCAGCTTGTCTAGAGATTACGCCGCCACCAGCGATATCGCTGGAAAGTTCGATAGCGCCTGTATAAAAGCCGACGCGCTTGACTGCTTGTCAGTTGATCGACGGTCGACGCTCTGTTCGCCGCTATCAGTTTATTGCTGTAGCTGAAGTTTCATTTTTCCCGGCCACAAGTTCGGCCTAATAAAGAGTTTCATCTCGGACGTGCTGACTGCTGCCTTCGTCGACGTCACGACCACGTGACATCTGGTGGAGGTGCTGTTCCTTCATGATCCGGACGCCCCCGTCAAGCCGTGAACCCGACCCCCAGCGCGGAGAAGACATCGACGCCAACCACGAACAGCGAGCTAGCCGTAGGCAACAAGGCCTAGCACCGGAGTACGGACCCCTACCGGACAAGTCTAGAGCCACGGCAACGAAGGCAACAAGCACAATGACGACCGCAGTGTCCCCTGCAGCGATAGTGATGCAACCGCCAAGGGAGCCGCCGACATTCCGTGGTTCACCATGTGAAGACCCCGAGACCTGGTTGGAGACGTTTGAAAGGGTCTCGACATTTAACAACTGGACCTCCGACGACAACCTGCGCCACGTGTACTTTTATTTGGAAGACGCAGCAAGGACCTGGTACGAGAATCGGGAGTCCTCACTCCGTACTTGGGACCTCTTCCGCGGCAATTTTTTGGCGACGTTCACGAGCGTCGTCCGAAAAGAAAGGGCCGCGGCCTTGTTGGAGACACGGGCGCAACATCCGAACGAAAACGTGGCCATCTTCACGGAAGAAATGAACCGACTTTTCCGCCACGCTGACCCCGACATGCTCGAGGAAAAGAAAGTCCGCTTCCTCATGCGAGAGGTCAAGCAAGAACTCTTCGCTGGACTCATGCGTAACCCACCCAAGACCGTCCAAGAATTCCTGACGGAAGCAACGACGATCGAGAAGACGCTGGAAATGCGTACGAGACAGTACAACCGCCGCATTCCTACGACGACCTTCGGGGAGGTTCACGCGCTACAATCTGATGACCTGCGTGACACCATCAGAACTATCGTGCGGGAGGAGCTGCGTAAATTGTTGCCCTCCTCCCAGCCTCAAGTGGACCCGATCGCCGACGTCGTACGCCAGGAAATCCAGCAATTTCTGGGAGCACCTGAACCAGCGCAGCCTGAGCCACAAGCAATGAGCTACGCTGCTGCAGCCCGACGCAACGCCCCCGCTCCTCGTCCACGTCAAGACGCCGCGTCGCCGCAGCAGTTCCGCCGCCAGACGCCGCCGCCGCCACCACCACCGACACCCTACTGTCCTCCTGTCGCCCAGCGCTATGCCCCGCGCTACGCGCCAAGGAAGACCGACGTTTGGCGCGCCCCTGACAACCGCCCGCTCTGCTACCACTGCGGGGAGGCCGGCCACACGTACCGCCGCTGCCAGTACCGTCAGATGGGGCTCCGCGGATTCCCCGTCAACGCGCCGCGCCCGCAGCCAGGCGAACGGCCTCGCGACATCGACGACTACCTCACAGGCGCACAGTGGCAAGAACGACGACCTTCCCGCTCACCGTCGCCCGGCCGCTACATGTCACCGCACCGCCGGCAGTACACTGGCCCAAACCGTGGCCGGTCGCCTAGCCCATATCCGGAAAACTAAGGGCAGCAACCGGTGGAGGTGCGGTTGCTGAACGACGAAATGCTGAAGATCCTCCGCCGTCGACGACGACACCGCGACGAAGTTCCGAGCCCCCGCCGCACGCCGAACGACGTCGACGTCCTGAAGACGAAACTTTGCGACCGGAAGCAGACCTGACGACGCAACGCAGAAGCAGCGGTGCAAACCGACGTAGCCGTGACCCGACGCCGCGACGTAACCGCAACGCAAGACGGCGGACTAGCGACCTCGACGTTCTGATCGACGGCCACAACGTCACCGCTCTCGTCGATACTGGAGCCGACTATTCCGTCGTCAGTGAGCCGTTCGCAGCAAAGTTGAAGAAAGTTAGGACTGCTTGGGAAGGCCCCGAGATCCGGACCGCTGGAGGCCATCTAATAACGCCGATTGGTGTCTGCACAGCGAGAGTCACTATCAACAACCGGACTTATCCTGCGAGCTTTGTAATCCTACAAAACTGTTCCAGGGATGTGATACTTGGAATGGATTTCCTAAGTGACCACGGCGCCGTCATCGACTTAAGAACCAAGTCGATAACCCTATCGTCGGAGAAAGCGACACCGCCGGATACGAACCCATGCCAACATACCCTGAACGTGCTCGAGGATCAAGTCACCATTCCTCCTAGATCCAGCATCATAATTCCCGTCGGCACCGAAACGGCTGAATGCATCGAAGGTGTCATCGAGAGCGATCAGGGTTTGCTGCTAGACCGTGACATTTGCGTCGCAAGAGGCATTGCTCGGCTGTATGAAGGGAAAGGAAGCGTGATGCTAACGAATTTCAGCCAAGAATACAGACACCTGAGCAGGGGCACGACGATTGCGTACATCGAAGAAATCTTGGCTGTCAGCGATGCGTTTGCCTTTTCAGATTCTGACGAAGCTACAACGACAACCGCAATGCCTGAGCCATCCTTCGACGTAAATCCAAGCCTTCCCGCCCGCCAACACCAACAGCTCCGATGCCTTCTGAAGAAATACAAGGACTGTTTCTCGTCGTCATCACGGGTCCGGCAAACGCCCCTTGCTAAACACCGTATCATAACGGAAGAAAATGCTCGACCACTCCGTCAGAGTCCCTACCGGGTTTCGACGCGAGAAAGGGACGCCGTTAAGAAGCAAGTCGACGAAATGCTACGCGACGACATCATCCAGCCGTCCAAGAGTCCGTGGGCGTCTCCCGTAGTGTTAGTGAGGAAGAAGGATGGAACCCTACGCTTCTGCGTCGATTATCGTCGCCTGAACAAAATCACGAAGAAGGACGTGTACCCTCTACCACGGATAGACGACGCCCTGGATCGACTCCACAACGCGAAGTACTTTTCGTCGATGGACCTCAAGACCGGCTACTGGCAAATCGAAGTCGACGAGAGAGACCGAGAAAAGACGGCCTTTATAACACCAGACGGCCTCTTCGAGTTCAAGGTCATGCCCTTCGGTCTTTGTTCGGCACCTGCGACATTCCAACGTGTTATGGACACAGTGCTGGCTGGCTTGAAGTGGCAGACGTGCCTCGTGTACTTGGACGACGTCGTCGTGTTTGCCTCAAGCTTCGACGAACACCTCCGGCGCCTTGAAGCTGTACTTGAAACAATCAAGACCTCCGGCCTCACTTTGAAGCCTGAAAAGTGCCGCTTCGCGTACGAGGAGCTCTTATTTTTGGGTCACGTTATCAGCAGGGATGGTGTTCGCCCAGACCCTCGGAAAACAGCTGCCATCGCTGCCTTCCCGACACCCAGCGACACCAAATCCGTGCGCCGTTTTCTCGGCTTGTGCGCCTACTACAGGCGCTTCGTCAAGGAATTTTCACGAATCGCCGAGCCGCTAACTCACCTCACGAAGACGGACGTGCCATTCAAATGGGAAACGGCGCAAATCGAAGCATTTGAACAACTGAAACAACGCCTTCAGATGCCTCCGATACTAGCGCATTTCGATGAATACGCCGATACGGAAATCCACACCGACGCAAGCAGCGTAGGACTCGGCGCCGTCCTTGTGCAGAAGACTGCCGGGCAGGAAAGGGTCATCAGTTATGCTAGCCGGTCGCTATCAAAGGCAGAAGCGAACTATTCCACAACGGAAAAGGAGTGCCTAGCGATCATCTGGGCTACATCCAAGTTTCGCCCCTACCTCTACGGCAGGCCCTTCAAAGTTGTGAGCGACCACCACGCATTGTGTTGGCTAGCTAACTTGAAGGACCCTTCAGGTCGGCTCGCACGGTGGAGCCTACGACTTCAAGAATTCGACATTACCGTCGTTTACAAGTCCGGAAAGAAACACTCCGACGCCGACTGCTTGTCTCGTGCCCCCGTCGACCCACCACCGCCCGACGACCACGATGATGACAGCTTCTTGGGAGCCATAAGTACCGACGACTTCGCCGAACAACAGCGAGCCGACCCGGAGCTAAAGAGTCTAGTTGAATACCTGGAGGGCAGGACCATCGTTGTCCCAAAAGTATTCAGGCGAGGGTTGGCATCATTTGCCTTGAAAACAACGTCCTCGTAAAGAAGAACTTCTCTCCTGCCCGAGCCAGCTACCTTGTCGTTGTACCTTCAGGACTGCGACCAGAAATTCTGCATGCCCTGCACGACGACCCGACGGCTGGACACCTCGGACTTTCCCGCACGCTCGCACGAGTACAGGAAAAGTACTACTGGCCGCGCCTTGCCGCCGACGTCACTCGCTACGTAAGGACGTGCCGAGACTGTCAGCGACGAAAGACACCGCCCACAAGACCAGCCGGCTTCCTTCAGCCGATCGAGCCTCCTCGGCGACCATTCCAGCAGATCGGGATGGACCTCCTGGGGCCGTTCCCAACGTCGACTTGCGGAAATAAATGGATCGTCGTGGCCACCGACTACCTCACCCGCTACGCCGAAACAAAAGCCCTGCCCAAAGGCAGTGCCACTGAGGTAGCCAAGTTCTTCGTTGAGAGCATCGTCCTTCGACACGGCGCCCCAGAGGTTCTCATCACCGACAGAGGTACGGCGTTTACGGCTGACCTAACTCAGGCGATCTTGGAATACAGCCACACAAGCCACCGCCGGACCACCGCGTACCACCCACAGACCAACGGCCTCACCGAGCGTCTAAATAAGACCATCGCCGACATGCTGGCCATGTACGTCGACGTCGAACACAAGACGTGGGATGCCATCCTTCCGTACGTGACCTTCGCGTACAACACGGCCGTACAGGAAACGACGCAGATGACGCCGTACAAGTTGGTCTACGGACGGAACCCGGCAACGACGCTCGACGCCATGCTACCAAACGTGACCGACGAGGAAAACATCGACGTGACCACCTACCTACAGCGCGCCGAAGAAGCACGACAGCTCGCCCGCCTACGGATCAAGAACCAGCAGACTACTGACAGCCGCCGCTACAACCTTCGACGACGCCACATGGAATACCAACCCGGTGACCGTGTATGGGTATGGACGCCAATACGCCGACGAGGACTTAGTGAGAAGCTTCTTCGACGATACTTCGGACCGTACAGGGTACTTCGACGCCTCGGCGCACTCGACTATGAGGTTGTCCCTGACGGCATTACGAACTCTCAGCGGCGCCGTGCGCGACCTGAAGTCGTCCATGTCGTGCGCCTTAAGCCGTATTTTGCGCGTTAGCGAGCCTGGGGACTCTATTTTTTTCCTTTGTTATTGTGATTTATTTGTGTATGCACTTGTTTTTTTTTTCTCTTCTATGTTCTTTCACAAGCATCGGGACGATGCTTTTTCAGAGGGGGGCAATGCCACGCCCACTTCTTGTCTTGTTTTGATGTATTCGGGTTTGACCGGCAGGAACGGTTATCAACGCTCGACGCTGTCGGCGAAGTAGTGTTCTAGAAGCGTCGCGATTGTAGTAGATCGGTTTGTTAAGATTGCGCCCCGCACGCGAATGTTCCAGCTTTGTCTAGAGATTACGCCGCCACCAGCGATATCGCTGGAAAGTTCGATAGCGCCTGTATAAAAGCCGACGCGCTTGACTGCTTGTCAGTTGATCGACGGTCGACGCTCTGTTCGCCGCTATCAGTTTATTGCTGTAGCTGAAGTTTCATTTTTCCCGGCCACAAGTTCGGCCTAATAAAGAGTTTCATCTCGGACGTGCTGACTGCTGCCTTCGTCGACGTCACGACCACGTGACAATATGAATTATGTTTTACAGGCCAAAACTGCAATTTGAGGACGAAGGACGCCGTATTAAGAGACTCCGGATTAATTTTTACCATCTGCAGTTCTTTAACGTGCGCTTAGGAATGCGGGGCCTCTTTTATTTCGACCCACCTTAAATGGTTCATGCATCAACGAGCATAGCAGTGCAACTACACAGCGGTTAACTTACGACACATTGTGAGAAAAAAATCAAGCAGCATAACGCGAAGCTAGTTTACTACCAACTCTCGGACCTACTTGGATGCAATTTGGGATATTTGAGAGGAAAGGCCGAATTGCAGTCTCAACTGAGGTTCGTAGAGTAGATGTCGCACAAAATTTATCAGATCCGCTTTTGCGGAAACTCAAGCTCGAAATTAAGTTCATACTTATTCACAAAAGGGGCACCGCAGCAATGTCAACTGAATACATTTAGGCCCCTGCCTAAGAAAAATTTGAATGATATATATAGGCTTCTGAAATAGTTGCAGTGTTTACGTGGGTATTGAAAGGTGTCGCTAACAAATTAAGGGTATATTTCAATTCGCAGTTTAGTAGAATTTCGTCTGTTTTTATCACTGTTGTTATGTGTCTTTCAATGCCTTTTGATTTGGTTTTTTCAGTCGCCATTTGGAATTCTAAACCTGGAACTTCACCGTATCGAAGTTGCGCTAACTTGAATACAAAAATAGGTAAACCTATTGCGTAAACTAAGATATGCGACCCAGAGCCACGATAGTTTAAAGTTTCTATTATTACTATTTTGAGTGCAGTAAACCTAACAGGAATTGGCGTCGTGGCTGCAGAAAAGAATTAATTTTCATGTTCGAAAGATTCAGACGGAGACTCTCGATGCAAAGCTCGCGATCCTTTTAAAATCTGCTGAGATTTTACTCAGTTGTTTGAAAACGTATTGATACAGCACTCGCGCACAAATTACTGCAGCCGTAACGGTAAGCAAAATTACTGATTTTAGTGATACACGTACGTGTTGCATAATAACATAAACGATCCATTCTACTGCAATTACTCTCGGTAAAGTGATGGTCCAAGAGTCAGTTGCTATCGAAGTAAACAATATACTTCCGGTGCAACGAGCAAGTCTACCAGTTTGATATTTTGGCGGTACGCCAGCGCCCCACATTTGTCTCCGACAAAGGTGGTGAGCCACATAGAGAAAAACGAAGCGTAAAGACGAGACAATAACGTCGTTGAAAGCCTCTCTTGTCTGTTACCGCTTTACGGGGTTTTTTTTTTTGTTCGCCTTTCCTTAACAAGCGAAACGGTGGCGCTGATGTTTGTCTTGGCGGACCATTACGCGTGCCGTTTGTTTCCGGCAACTCCCCGTATAGTGGCTTTCGTGGAGTTTCCCAAAGAGGGCGCGTCGGACGCGCCATACTGAGTTATTGCTCCCGCTCGAACGATCACTACCTTTGCTCGAGGTGGAGTTTCAACTATTGTCCCGGGCCTCGGCAGTGTTTACATAAGCACAACGTGTTTGGATGTGATGGCTCCGAGGCAATCTATTCTCTTACACTTCTCCCGCGGGCATGTATTGGATGGGTATATCCGCCTGACATTGCTCGTTTGTTTTGAAGTACGATGCATAAACAATGCAATGGATACATCGCAGTTGTATATCTTGAGTCGAGTGTATATTCGAGCTGATGTGCGTGTTAACTTAAATTGATGTTTTTGCGCAGGAAGAACTCGTTGTCATTATGTAGTGCAGGTAATAATATGCACAAGGTGACTCGCAGCACTAGTATGTTTTGTATGCAGACACTGTGGATTCACGAAAATTGTCACAAAGGTCGAAGCGAAGTATGCGGCTATGCAATCTCCCACTGCAGTGATTACGTGCGTCCCTCTGCACTGAAGATTTCTACCTGAATGCACCCTGCAGTGTCTAGATGGTAATTCAGCAGCCTATATAATAATGCTTTCGTTATGGCGCCATGTGTAGAAAATGTCCCCTTAAAAGAAAACAAACATTACATATTTTATACGCGAATGTTATCAAGTCTTCACATTTGGAAAGTGTTCACAAGGAACGGAAACATAAACTTAATCGTTTCTTTCATAATGTGTTTCCAGTGTTGTTATTTTTGTTTTTCTTTTTGAAACCGGTGTCTGATAGCAGGAGACATCCTGGGTGTACAGTTCTATGCCATCATATGATGCGAGAGAGTAGAGCCGTCACTCGCATGAGTAACTCAGTCAGAATTCAGCCATACAATCCGACTCCCTATGTGCGAAAGAAAAAAAAAACGATGAATGTCCCACAATCGTCGTGGGCGATCAAATTTATCTGTTATTTTTTAAACATATATGCCGCAACCCTATACAACATACACCCGGTAGCGACAGAATTAATTCAAAAGAAGTTCTCACCGATACCTACTGATGTCTTCAGGAGAACACGTTGGGAAAATACGGCAGAGACAAAACAAAAATGTCTAGTACATCAGTCAACCATGAAAAACCCAAGGCAAGAAGGTGTACATTATTATGCTAAAAATCCCACATAGCAGCTGCGCGTGTCTTAATGGCGTGAATTTCTTTTTAATAGAGAAGCTGTTTATGCTCGCCATAATTTGTCTGTCGGAAGCAGAAATGAACATCGTCATGAACCGGCACGCGCTCTCTGCCCTGTTCTTCATCTTCGTCCACTTCTGCTTCGTTCCCAAAACATGTGCGCCGATTTCTCCAGCGTGGCCTGTAACAGCCCTGATGGGTAAGATAACGAGTACAGAAAGAGAAAGTGAGAGAGACAGAGAAATAAAGATATAAAGAAAGCGAAAGAGAGAAATTACTGGCGAAAAATATTCTTCACGAGGCGGGATTCAAACCCGCGTACCCCTGATCCTAAGGCGAGCATCCTAACCACTCGGTTATCCAGGCCCGCTAGCATAGCATAGCATAGCCTTCTATAGTATAATGTATCAAGGGGTGCGGGAAAGGGAAGTGAGCGTGAGGAGGAGAGATGTGGTGGTGAACAAGAGAAAAGGGGGAGGGCTAAGTGTGAAGCGTAGCACATAAAGAATGAGAAAAAGAGAAATAGAAAAAATGCACAAAGAAAGGTATAGAAAGGGGGAGATTCAAAGGAATAGAGAGAAAGAAATAATCTGAGAGATGGAGAGAGAAATGATAGAAAGAAGGAGGAAGCAAGCGAGAAATAGAGCGAGAGAGAGAGAAAGAAAGAAAAGGGTGAAAGAGGAAGAAAGAAAGAGCAAGAAAGAGAAAGAAATGGAAAGAGATAGAGCAATAAACAAATAGAAATAGACGGAGGAAAAATAAATTTAAAAAAAATTATGGCTGATCCCTCCTTCATAGGAATCGGTATATAACACGAAAGTGAGACGCGTCGTCACTGAAGTAGTTGATTGTTTATAGTGCATTGGTATATGAGAGCTTGCACAACGTCTATTGTTGTTTGGCAGATATAGCGCCGCTTGATGTGGACGCAGCCAGGTTGACGCCTGACGCCCATGATCATGATTTAACCATTGTGGTAGCTGAAGCTGTCAAGATAAACGTGGACGTCACATACGGTGAATCCCGTGCAAAGATGGCATCAACAATCCCATAGTAAACACTGACACTCGATACGCACTTCTTCAAAGCGTCGTATAACGCGAAGAGAAACTCGACGAGCGTCGTGTCTTCTCTCTAGCCTGGCCTTCAATTCTCACAGGGCAGGCGGAGACGCGGTGCGACAGCCAGGCGAGCGTCGGTGAGCTATTTTTCGATATGGATGAATGCTATGAGCGAGGCTGGTGACACCCATTTTAACGCCCCGTTATAAAGGGGACGCTCATGGCTTCTATCCATCCATCCGAGAGCCCTGCGAGAGGACAGTGTGAAAGATAAAAGGCGCGTACATGTAGCCCCTGTAATGTGCTTGGCGGTAGCTCAGTGGGCTAAGCGCCCGCCAGCTATCGTATCTGGCCGAGAGGTCGTCGGTTCGACTCCTGTGAACGGAACTTATTCTTATAGCTTTTTTATTTGCCATCTGATAGTGTTTATTTTGCTGACGTACTTCCGTGACGGAAATACGTCATGAAAGTCTTGGTGGACTCCGGCATAGAACACTTTCGTGTTAAAAAACGGAAAGAAGAGAGGAAAAAAAGAAATAGAGGAAGAAAGAAAGAAAATTCGCTAAATTTAGCAAAAAAGCAAAACTTACGACTACATACGTGCCCATCAACACCGCTGCTTCTTTTACCATTGCGCCTCAGTGAAATCTACGCGATTCTTTTTTTCGCAGAACATTCATTCATTTTGTTCGAGGTTTTTCTATTGTTTTATTACAACTTTACTTTCTACGCACACGTGGTTTACAAATTTCCACGCAATAAAAAAAGGTAGTGCATAGCGTGTTTGTAGCCCTTATTTGCTATTTTCCCGAATCCCCTTTGTTCTCGTGGCTTCCCGACTACAACGCGTCGAAGTGCAATGTCGGCAGCCGCGACATTGCGTCCATAAATCGATGGCATACGAGGGAACGCAGACCGAGCTCGGATGCTGATAAAGTGGTGTCGAGAAAAAGGTGTAGTAAGTGGATCAATGTGGTTGGCGAATGCAATATTGGCCGCATTCGGTGTTCGGGTCTCGCATTAAGTTATGATGATATTGGTGACGTATTCTATGGATTTCACCACTATCATTCGCTCCGTTACCTTTCCAACGCAACTTACCAGCGCGGTTGGCCGGTGATCTTTCTTGCAAGAACGACAGCCGTGAATATTGGGCTATCCCACCACACGACATCGACTCGCTGTTCTGCGTAGCGTACTTCGAGATATTTACGAACAACGACTCAATAAATTGAGTGTGGTCACGGACACCTAGGAATCTCTTCAGTGCTTGATGTTCGCCCTACGCCGAGGACCTCACGAGCAACTAGCGTTGAAATGAGAATTCTGCTTCATGCCTATTCGTGCGAGGACCTAACATCACGTTTCAGCGGCTCCCAAGTCACTGCGGCATATTGGGCAACGAAGGTTCTATATTGAAGGTTTTATATTGGGACATGCAGCGAGTGCCGCTTTCAACGATTCAACTCCATCGACGGTGTGAAGTTGATTTCCCGCGTAATTTCCTTGGACTTCCTACGGACAGTTTTGCGCCCTTCCTAAGCAGAGCACATTGTACTCTAAAATCACGTCTATTGTCTGCACATGCCAAGCTTCGCTTGCCTCCATTTACCCGCCTGGAAAAAGGCTCCTTAATTTTATTGCAATAGCAATTATATGGACAGTCTCGGCTGGATTTTGGCGTCGCCGTCGCTGCCTTCATGCACCGTGTTTGTATACGTATGTATATATATATATATATATATATATATATATATATATATATATATATATATAAGCCCCAAAGAAAAATAATTCATAAAAATGCTTTCGAAGCGCCGAATCGAACCAGGGACTTCTTGCTCCGCAGCGAGTGGCGCTTACCACTACGCCACGAAACGCAGATCCTCCACGTAGCTAACGGCGAGCGTTATATACACACCCTTTACCGCTGGACGGACTCAGAGACGGCAGGCGCTTGTAAGCGTTTATTCATTACCAGCGAGATGGCGCTACGAGCGCGATGGGAGCATTTAAAAGTCGTCTGCGAGCTCGCTCGCTTCTTCTTACATTTGCGCAGGGAGAACCTTGCCCTTCCACTGTCTGCTCGCGCGGTTTTCTTGTGGTGAGGGGAAGAGGAATGTTTCAAGCTTTCACCGTGATGTCCGCGCTCATGTTACGGAGCATACGAAAGTAACTCGAGCACAAGGGACGCCGCTAAACGAACAAACAGAAGATAAGTGCGAACTATCAAGTGTCCCAGCTCGACACTTGAAGCACGCTAGTTTCCTTCGCTGCTTCGGCCGCCTTTGCAACAGGAGCGCTTTTCAAACTGAGAGTGTGAAGTTGGCGAGCTCACTTCGTATAGCATTAGTTTCTTGCTATCGCATTCATTGCTTCGACCTTGCGGCGAAACTGTGACTTTTTTTCTATGGTATCTTCTCATACAGAATAGTCAATCAATAAATCAGTCGGTTACACAAAGTACCGATGAACATTCTGTAGGTCTCAGTGTTTGCGCGCAATAAATTTCCCAGCATTCTATTTTTGATGTCTTGGCATTCGTTATTACCTTTGCAAAACAGGCCGCTACTGAGACCCGGTCGCTTGTAATACACATCCTTATATGTATATATGTTTTGAGCTCTAATTGAGGAGCGAAATATTATATGCAATGGTAGGCCACCTATAGAAGTAAACAAAACAACAAAAAAAGACAGAACCTTATCTAGTTATGACAAGTCATTGAACAAAGAGTGGCGGTCGAGCTTACGTTTCGACAAGGAGCTAGATTTCTGTTCGCTAGGCACGAATAAAGTTTCCTTAGCAGCATTTTTTTGTGTGTATTAACGCAAACGCCCGTTCGTCTGTTTCAAAGCCAAGCTATGAATAAGGCATGTTAAACAGACACTGAATAAGTTTATATTGTAACAGTATCTCAGAAGACTTTTTTTATTCGTAAGTGAACTTTGGCAGTTGCAATTTTTTTTTACTAATGATATCTCCAGCGTCCACATTTCTGGAGTCGAGAGCAATTTTTCGCGTAAAACATCTGCGGTATTGAGGGCCCCATATTGATATATTCTCGCCAGCGACATGTTACTCTATGGTTTAGTGCCTTAATAGGCGTCTCTACGACCATATAGCATCAATTCAGCCTGCCAGGATCTATCACGTTTTTTAACTTATTGATTCACAAGTATTAAGCAACGCGTTCTTCAACCATCTGTACTAACGGGGATACAGTTTTCGCGACCAACTGTAACCATGATTACCGATGTGGTAGACAGAGAAAAATAATAACTAGCGACAGCTCTGTTCCAGGGGCGAGAAAAAAAATGGGTTACTTGAAAGCTAAATTTACCTTAGCGTACGTACATCGAATACGGCTCTTAAGTAGCGCCAGACAACCACGATGAAGAGACCAACAAGGAGAAACTTAAGAAACTTAGAAGACAGCTCAGAGAGGTAGAAAGAAAAAGGAACGCCTCGGTTGAACGGGCGTGACAAAAAAAAACGACAGGAAAGAAACACAAAATCTAGACGTTAGATAAAGGAAGGTCGACGTGCGCAAATGCGTTAACCGCCACAGGGAATCGACGTGACCGCCATGTCGCGTACACGGTTCAGTGCCACGGTAGTCACGCCACAGAGAACGCCGAGCTAAAGGACTGAGCGCACGCTTTCTTTCTATAAAAGTGCAGTAAGGTCATTCCGTTTCCTTTTCTGTTCCTTCCACACATTCAATCCGCTCTGGTCGGAAGTCGAACTACGCTGGGACATTTGCTCGGTGAAGTAATGGAAACAGACCGAGGAGCTTGCAGTGAACGCCGCGTCATTGGTCCAGGGAGAGTTCCCAGCAAAGAAGCCTAAGCCTACAGACGGCTTAGAAGAAAGCCATTTAGTTTTTGCATCGATTCTCAATTGAATGGTAGGCTGGAACAAAACTGCAAGAAAGGTAATAAAAAACATTCAGAAACGTGCTTAATACAAAGAATGATGCTTATACACATGGGAAAGTTTGGAAATCTGAGATTTCAGTGGAGTTAAACACAATAATCACCAAACGTCAACAGGTGTTGCACGAATATATACACGAATATATATAAGCACAATGGTTTTGTGCATTCTATACAGAGGCTGATGCTGGCTGTACTGAGTCGGCTTCAGAAGCTTGAAAAGCTGGGCTGGCCGGTTCATGTTTATATGCCGGAAAAACCAGCCAAAACTCAAAACGAGGACAAAGAAGAAGGCACGTTGACTCACACACCGTCGCCGGACTTAGAACAAACCAATTTATTGACGCACCCAGGTACGCATCTACGTAGTCTGCTGGAAGCCTTGTACAGGCTTGTCTTTGAATAGCGGTGTGAACGTTGCGCTCAAATAAACTAATGGGCGAAGACGTGACCATGCGATAGTCTTACCTCCCAATGGCATATGTACACCTCCAGTGCATGTAGATATCACCGCAAGTGTGGCTAAACTGTCGCACCTTAACGCAGTCGGACTGTGCTGTGTCATCAATCAAGCATTACAAAATAAAAACCAGCGTATAAACTAGATTGTTACTGTTCTAAGGACTGAAACACTTTTTGTACAATTATGAAATTTTTAACGCCGAGTGGGTTGCGCTAATGTATCAAGAAAAACGTGGTCTTATGACAATGATGGTAAAAAAAGCAGCTATATACGAAGTTCATTCAGCGACAATAAGACAAACAAAATGTCCGAATTGTGGACAAGTGAAACACTAGATTCGTCTCACCGTATCGCCACGCGCGCTTCTTTTGCTATTTTTATATAACTGGTTCTTTACACACATAACCACCGCCTCGCGCAAACCACGCCCGAATGCCTGGGAACCTTAGAGATTATTTTAGAATCTTCTGATTGGCTTGAGCGTGCAAATGCGAACAGTTGAGTTTATTCTGTAACTAACGCGGCCACCAGCGATAAGGCTCGAATGTTCGACGCCGCATGTATAAATGCCGACGTGCCTTACCGCAGGTCAGATTATCGCCGGCCGGCTCTCTATTCGCCGCTCTCTGTGTACAGTGTGTGTTGCTTGTAGTTTGACTTTCCGTTTTCCAGGCACAGGTTCGCGCAAGTAAAGAGTTACGCCTTTAATAGCCCGACTGTCGCCTTCTTCAACTTCACGACCACGTGACAATACGAACATCCTCTTAATGTCATTCATACTCGTAAAGAGCACAGAAATTTCACGCGACCAAGTCCTCTTCCCGAATAAGTTGTTCCCGTACTTGCGATTCATGTTTGCTATATATTCGAGTAGTAGAGCGAGCATTATACACTGTGTTCTAAACGGGTCCTTTTTATAGTCTCACATTCCAGTGTTTGTATATACAGCCGCAATCAATTATGTAGTGCGAATACGAGCAGCGTTAGTTGATTTAAAACTTTAGCTGGCGTGAGGTGAGGTGAAATGAACTTTATTTCGTCCTGGGGAGCCCCGATCAGACAACCCCTGAAGGGGGGTCCGCCGCAGTTGCTGGCCGCGCCCACGCCGGTACTGGAAGACCGTGGCCCTTCGGCAGTTCGCAGGCTTGCTAGACTGCCGACAGCTCGACTGAGAGCTCGCGGCTTTTAAGAGCCCTCTCCCAGTCCTGTTCTGTGCAGAACTTTGCGCTACGTAACGCCGAGAACTGCTCGGGCATGTGAGCGAGTGTGCAGTGATCAGCCCCACTATTAGGGCATCCTGGATTTATGTGTTCAGCGAAGTGACTATATAAACCTGCTACGAGACGGGAGCAAACCTGCTGGCAGCATCCGGAGTGCCGACGACCATGGCCTAGTGAGCTTGGAATGCAGGAGGAATGCAGAGCTTGGAATGAGACGTAACTTCGTGTCAGGTGCCAAGTGGATCCCTGAAGCCCTCCTTGAACACAACTCCGGACCCGCCCGGACCGCCGCGGTGCGTAATTTGTTGCACACGGTTATGGGCAAGTTCGTTGATGTTGGGAACAGTTGGATGAACCCCTGAGCCCATGTGGGCCGGGAACCAGGTAATTGTGTGAAAACCCACTACACCCATCGAACTGAGAATAGGCCTCTCTTTAGACCAAACCCGAAGCAAAGGCCCGGACCGCAGCCCTGGAGTCAGTGAATATCTTGGCGTTCTTTGCTTTATTTCGGTTTATCCGTTATTGGCAGTTTCACAAAATGCTAGTTGGGTGTACCGGCTAAAATATAATGCAGCCAGCCTAAATTTAAAAAATGCGACAAATCTACTGCAATGTTTTTGAATATAGCTTTTTAGGTTGGGAAAAATCTCTGCTGGCGAAATTTATTGATATTCCTGAAGAAAACAGCTTCGATTGCTTTGGGACGATTGACCATCGCTTAGAAACCCGCTCGGGAAACACCCCTGAGGAACACAAATGGAGTTTCGAGAAGACAAATGATACGACGGCGCTCTTGAGGGAGGAAACAAGTAAACTGTTTATCGCGTCGTGGAACTTAGATATGTCGTATAAGTTGCTGGGAAGTGGACAAGGAAATCTCGTAGGTGCCCATTTCTGTAACATTATGGCCGCATAGAACACAGTCGCATTGCAAAGCTTTCTTGTAGAACCCTTTAGTGAACCAGTTTTACTTCTTTACGAAGTACTCACTTCAACGAGACCTTGAACACGTACGATGAAGCTTTTTTTGCAATGTGGGCAGTTAAGAAACTATTTGTCGGAGAACACATCGAGAGTTCGGGGAAGTGGTACGGATGCTGACGTACAATGGTCGCGAAAAGTACACACTATACACGCCAAACACGTCGTGATGCAGAATTCTCTTTTTGCGTGGAAACAGCGTATCCCACATTATGAGTTGCAATTTTTTGGTTTCCATCCAAAGAGAAAACAGATAGATGCCTATCGTTCGCTATTTAGAGTTGTGTATATTCCACCTTAACTAATTTGGAAAAGTGCCGGCTCTGAGTATTGAAGACCAGTTTTGCAAGCATCCCGTTCTCGTTCACGCGACGAATTGAGCCAGAACTTTTATCTTTTTTTTTCCTTTATCTTGTTCAACCGGACCTAACGCAATTGTTTGGTTGGCATTCCGTTTCCTTTTCGCCTTATTTCCGCGACAGTCGTTCCTGCGGAGCCGTCGCATCCTAGTGCTGAATCACGAATAAACATTTCTTTTGCACTCGTTTACGTTGGCACACCTTATTCGCATTCTTTCTTCCAATGTTTTCTCGAATATGCATGAACTCACCTTTTCCCCGTAGCGTGCTACAGTGTCGTAACTTATGACAGTTGAAAAAAGCAAGTGTATAGAATCTAAGTACGACCGTGCTTGCCGAATTCGTGTTCTCTTTTACGAGCGCGAGAATTTGCAGCAGTTCTTGCGCAGATTCTTCCGCTCGTCATTGCGAATGCAGATATTATAATGAAGTAGGACTTCCAGAGCACGCAACGGTTTATTTTTTTTTTGGTATAAGCAAAAGAAATAGATTAGATGTGAAGCGCAAGCTGACGTAAATGGCGGCCCCAACCTCATGCTCGAGCTGTTTTAGTAAAGAAGGCAACATATAATGATGTCATGTAGAGCGTATTGGACATTATTTGCCGTCTTTAACGTTAGTGTTGTAATTATCACGCTAACGGAAATGAATTGGACGAAAAAGATAAACTTGCCCGCCGGTAGAGGCCAAACTTAGAGCCTTCCAATAACACGTAGAACATTGGACGCGTTATGCGAAGGCAGTAGGCTCGGTATTCAATCTAAAGACCGGCGGCAAAAAGTTTCATTATGGGTCCATTTGTCGACTTGTGAGAGGAAATTGGCACTCACATCTTGAAAAAAGAAGCTAGGGAAAGAACGACTATTTACCGCAGGCACTAAGGGCCTCGAATATCGCACGTGTGTGTGGCGCGCACGCGCTGTAAGTGCGGCAATGCACAGTGATTATGCGAGCCTTGCCTTCGCCTCGTCATTGGCCACAGCTCACCAATGAGGGGCGTCCCTTTTATTAAGGGTAGTGTTCCCGAGCAGGGCCTAATCAGGCGTTGAATCTGGTACGAGAAAAGGAAAGTGCAGCAACTAATCCGCTCTCATCGACGTGATCGTCGTCGTATTCTTAATTGTACTACTGTAATGATAAGAAACTTTAAGAAGAAGTAGCATTTGCCAGGTTTTCCCCCAGGAACACGGAAGATAATACATTTCAGTGATCTGAAATGAAAGCGACTGAGCGAGAAAAGACGCAGTACCGAGCCAAATTGCAGGTTTAGTGAGAAATTTAACAAAAACGGCATTCATATAGGGAGCGTCAACACCGCAGCTTGCGGGCACTGCCTCGACACAATTCTGCATGTTCTCTGCCTGCGTACGCAATGCATTGTGCAGATTCAAATCATTTCCTTTGTGCACAAGCGATTGGACAACCGTGCTCTGTTGAAAGAAGTCTGCACCACCTGAGCGACTCAGTATCGTGACACCAGAGGGCTACGCAAGCGATACTTTACGTCTAGTAACCCATCGGTCTGTGTGAGTGCACCAGATGTTAAAGCATTTCCTGGTTTATTTCTCTTTCTTTGTGTCTCCTTTCTCTTTTTCTCCAGACCTTACATTAGAAACCCAGCGTAGGATTGCAGCTGAACCGGAAACATATATCTAGATATCCTCCCTGTATTTTCTCTTTCCATTTTCTGCCTCAGTAAGATGACGTACGCAAATTCTGCGGCGGCTTGAACCATCATGCAGTGGCTGTCTGTTTAAGATGTAAGTACGGCAAGTCAGAACGAATTTAAGAATCAATACTAAATTATCTTTGTTAAAAACACGCACTTTGGTATACAAAAATTTTTAAAAGATGGAGAAAGTAGCCTCCAGCCCCTAAACTACAAAGATAAATCCTTCCGCTTCAACAAGTCCAACACACAATCGGCCGACAAATCGCAGTTATTGTCTATACGAGATTTGCTACAAAAAACAAGCAGTGATGGCGCTGTAGTCGTTGCGAAAATGCGCAAGGGCTTAAAACTTTCGAGGTCGCTGGAAGAGCCACTGTTCTTGCTGCAAGTAGTTGTTGAACAAAAAGGGAGCTTATGGGTGAGCGTTGTCCGCGCAGCCTTGAGTGGCCGTTAAGCTAAGTGGACCGGCCACGTCATTAGGTAAATAGGCAGCAAGATGAGAGTGAAGGACGGCGCAGGCCGTTATGGAAACGAGAAAACTGGCGCAGCTGTTGCTTCCTTTGCTTCGCGTTACTTTGATCCGTTGTGACTGGTGAATATGTGTGACAAGGAAATGGTAAAACTTACGGCTTTCTGGGAGCATTAAGGACAGGGAAGACTGCAACCACGTGTATTGCATACAATATAAAGAGAGCGGCTTTTTTTAGTGTATTATTCGTTGTAGATAGCAGTATCCCGAAAAGCTCTCCAGATTTGGTTTGCTCGACTGAGTTCGCTCGGCTAACACGCTTTTTCAAATTCACGCAAACCCATCCTGATGAAGCCGCTCATTCTGCGAGCAAGAGTTAGACGATTAGAACACCGCAAGTGGTGAGCTGTGTGGAAAAAATGAATGTCGTTGTACATATATTATTCACAGGAAACCACTGTGCTTCGATGAAAACTAAACGGGAGACGTATTTATTGTGTCGTAAATATTCTGTGCCATTAGGAACTGCATCGTTAGTACTGTAGAAAGAAACGGAAGAATAAGAAACGGAATTTGAGAAAAAGAGAAAAAAAAAGAACATATTATATACTTATTCGGCAGAACAACAAACAGCAGGAAAACGATTAATTGTGCAAATTTACTTGCTAAAGCGAAGCATGCTTAGTTAATGTTAAATGTGGTTGGTTTCGCGCACCGAGTGTCAGAAAAATCATTCGCATTATTCATTCTCATTTGGGAATTAATATTAGTGTCAGATGACGCCCTGCATATCCACCGCATGAGGTTCCGAGATGTGCTTTTGCCACATGATTCGAGCACTTGTGGGAGAGAATAAATAGGGAATATGGTCTGGGTATTGTCCAATTAGAATATGGGCCTATATGCCCATAAGCTACATAGCTGATCTGAGGTTGCAGAATATCCGGGCTTCGTATTAGTTGATTTCCTGTGCAAGTTTTTAAGTTTTCATGTGCCAGTTTTAAGTGGCCGTGGAAGGTGCACCGCCGCAGCGGCTAGTGGTGAGACGGCAACAGCTGTTGTTTTTGATCTACGCGTTCGTACTATGCACGCAGCCATCCGCTGGAAACTAGCGCATAACAACTCTGCTGCAAAAAAAGAAAAAAGGAATCTCTACTGCAACAATATCATACAGCGCCCTCGGCGAACATGTTTCTTCCAAGGAAAATTGTCTTAGGTGAATATCAACGAGAAACCTGCCATGTCAGTGTATGTATGACGCCTTGCAAACTTAGAAGGCTATATTAGCCCCAACAGCTTTCGCTGAGATGATAGTAGGCAGTGCATAGAATATGCAATGCTTGAGAAGTGCATTCAAAAACCTCATGGTGACCACATCGACAATGCAGTATAATAAATATGTGGTCTTCATTTTTGTGTAGTCCATAAGCATCCGAATAAATATACACGAAAGATAGCACCTGCGCGTGCACGACCCAATCTGGGCATTCAATGAAGAAATAAATATGAAGCAACATAAACAACTAAAAATGGGCGTGCTGATAGCATTGCTTTTGTGGATTAGCTCTGTACTCTGATAGTTCGGTGCGTGCCGAAGACCTACTGCAACAACAGCAGAAGAAAGAATAACAAAAAAAAACTGGTGTGTTGCTGTCGCATAATGAGTGATCGAGGCACATGTAAAAATCATGGCGTGAGGAGGGAATTGAAAATGATGCACGCATAAGACACCACGAAATATTCCCGGTCTTCTGTTATCGATGCCATGCTGAGAGATGGAACTACATGTGCGGAGATGGGAATACCGCGCTTGAATGTCTCACCAAGTATGCGCATATCTAGACAGAAAAGTGCTGGGACGCGGAAGCTATTTGATATAATTTCATGGCCACCCTGATATCTGGCGATATAGCTATGCGCATGAAATTTGCAACGCACGAGGCGTCGGTCGAGCATGACATTACGGAGCACAGGTAATAGCGAAAGCTAATCTGAAGCTTCCCTTAAAAGGTAATCAATGCTCGAGGTTTGTTTTCTATGTTGTTACTTTTGAACGATGCGCCGGCTTGTAATAAGAACGCATGGCAGAGAGATGTTCTTATAAAGCATATTATTACAGTCAGTTTCGTTATGCTATAGGTGCAAATGACTCCGCCTTACCCAAACGTCATGCGACGAGTAAACCATCTGTAGGTAGTTGTGTACTCATCGGAGTTTCTTTTGAAGCATACTGTATTTTTTGGCAGTGCGGTGCATTATCACAGAGACAAGTATTGTTCTCAAAACGAGACTTGCCTTGTCTATTTTTGTTGTAGCACTCTTGATCACTTCGCATGTTAAGCAGCTTTGATAAAACGGACCGCGAAACACGATTATACGCAAACATTAGCGAATGTGGCCACGCACCTTTACCCGTAATTACCCGAGCATTACTTGTGGTTACCCTTGTTAATCAGCACTCCCCGTGACCTGACATATCCTTATTATTATCCGAATCAAAGCAGCATGAGTGACCCAATGCAAACGAAGCATTTCTGCTCTCTCTGTGATGTGGTTGAGCAACATTTCATGTTGTTCTGGTTTTCGGGAGATCGAACGAGTTTCATTCGTGCAGCGCTCAAGACGTAGGGCAAAGAATTCTGCGACTCAGAAAACCATTTTGAGCAAGTGACCTGTTTCTTTGGAGATTAATCGAATAATCGCACCGTCTGGCGAGCATTCATTTATGCAGAGAAGTCGCGTCTGCGAATATAGGTTGATCGCAGATGTGGACGCAGACAGGCGCCATAGCGAACCTCAACGTGTCGACACCTTTAAGAATTTTTAGGCGAGGAAAATAACAATGAGTGAAGGCTGGAAAAAAATTACCTAAATGGTAAGCGAAACTAATTAAAAACAAAAACTTGTTTTTTTTTAATATTGCAACACAATGCCTTCCCAGCCCTTTTCTAGGAACACTGTGTAAGGGGCTCTGACGTCGGATATATGTCTAACAAAAGCAAGAAAACCTCAAAAGTCTGGAAAGCATTCAGAAAAAACGAAATATTACAAATTAGTGAAAAACGAAATGAATGGAAAATATTAAAATCACGATGCTGTGGCGTTGCAGCAGCTTGCGATACTCGAACAATGTGCTGTATTGAATTTCAGTCGAAAGAATGAACTTATGCATCCAAACAAACTTTCCTATAGTCTGAGAACTATTGCGATAACCAAGAACTTCAAGTTAATCTTCCATAATCAATGAAACAAAAAGCCTTTAATGTAGTCAACGACGTTTTAAAGGTAGCGTATTCGTGCTCTTGAAACATGCCTCTGAATCGCAACGGCCAGAAGCGTGGAAGACAAAAGAAAATTCCCGTTACGTGAATGCCAAGGCTGCTTTCTTTTTCTTTTTGTACCCATGATTATTTCGCGTTCTTCCCCGCTACCAGATTTCCGTTTCTTACTGCCTTTTATTACAACACACATTGAAGGTCTAGCTCGGAATTCTGTAAATACCAGTCTTTGATGGTTCAGAGCATACCGTAAAAGGCGCCATAAAGCTTCGGTACTGCACAAACCTGAAGGCTGGCATTCTGCCACGTCGCATTCCTGCGTCTGCCTGTAAACATGTGTCCCTTAACGACGCTTTCCGATGGCACATATACCTTCAGGCCCTTAATTCTCTTCTTAAGGCTTCTTTCCCGTGCTCTCATTTGTTCTTTGCACAATCAGCGCCCCCATAATATGCGACAGAAGAATTCTTCGATCGTGCAGAAACTAAGTTAGTTCGCGCGCCATCAAAGATAATGCAGAACCAGGCACGCTTCTCAGTTTAAGGATTCGCGTGATTGTGCTCACGGCAAACGGTATGTATGCGCCATAACAACTTATCACTGAAATATTCAGCCGCAAATAAAAGTGTATTGAAAGCGTGAAAAGAAAAAAAAACAGCGTATTGGAATGATCGGTATAATTGAACTCTTGTGTGTACGGCTATGCAAAGCGAAACACGCTTGGAATGCCACTTTCTTAACGCGCTACCACGTCTTTAAGCGCTTTTGCGGATGTACTAAAATAGTACAAAAATTAATTGGCTGAATGTTTAACGAACGAAATAATGAATTTTGGCAAACATTTCTGAAACAATGGGAAATGAACAAAGTGCCGTTACGCTTGTCACAGCACTAGCTGCGCTCTCCAAAACACATCAATAGCTATTAAACCAACACCGAAAACGTCCTTACTGACCTACTGAAATCCGTTTATTCTGCCTAATCTTACACTTATCTTAACCGTTAATTGTAAGACTATGCTTCAGCGTCACTGGAACTGAAAAGCATCGCGAATTCCTCACTAACATGTTCATTTGGCTGCTACAGCTCTGGATACCTATCCTACACCTCTCCTGTCACCCCAGTTTTACCGCGATATCAATGAAGACAAAAGAACGTCTATCCCACAATGTGACGGACCTTTCAGGTAAGGTTTTTATGGTTTTTCGCAACGATATTCGCAAATGAACCTGCTGTGTGCCAAATTTCATGCTTCAACATGTTTACGAGAGCAAGAATATCTTGTAGGATGACTCGAGAAACAATCTTCAATAAAGATATCTGTACTTGCGCTCACTCCTGCTCTTGTTCGGAACTCAATGTCTACGTAAAGAAGACGTTGCCCACCGTGCCCTCTATTAACTTTTGGGAAGACTAACGCTTGCTAAAATCTCAATCACATTTTAGGGAGCGTTATATGCCAGCAGCTGTATTACTGCTCAGTTACGGTACGAAGAACTTCATTAAAAGATCCGGAGAAGTGCCACCCCTTAGGGTGACACCGCGGGCCGCTCCCACGTGGGGACAGTTAGACCTAGCCTAGCCGCCGCATCGCAGGCTCTCTGGACAGCCCAAAGTTGATGCTGATATTCCGAGCTCTTGAGGGCCGAGCTCCATTTATGCTCTGTGAGGTCCTTATCCCTGTGGTGGACCTCAAGGTCCGCCGGCTACCAGACTGTCGTTTAGAAGAATAGACGGCACGTCCGAGCGAACACTTTAATGGAACATGAAGAAAAAAAGATGGCTTCGTGCCCTCGAGCGAGCGGCAGCTCGTGAGGAGCAATCACGATGATGATAAACGTTCATCTGCTAGGTTGGTGAAGACGAAGTTACAACATCTTCCCGCGCCCAGCAGATGGCGTTACTCGACTAAGAATGGGTATAGCAGCTGAACAGGGCGGTTGACTATGGCTCCGCCCGGCAGGCGAATGGGAGAGGAGCAGACCTTTTACACAAACTTGTCTGCCCTTGTCGACATGAACTTAACCCGGGTCATCGTATAAATAGGCCTTTCTTGAAGGCACGTCAGGTTGTCGACGAGGTGTCCTTAGGTTGAGAAGTGTCGGGTAGCCTTCAGTCTCTTTAAGTTCAGTCAAAAGTCGGTTTGATGAAGTTGGCTCTCTTGTCAGCTTTCTCTTGCATCTCTTTAGGCACGAGGTGAATCGTAAAACATCCATACGAGAGCTGAACCACTCCGCGTCAGTTATTCGTTTCAATGGTGTTTTCGTGCTGACAGCATGAGAAAACGTCGTGGCGGCGCATTCTGGTTGTCCTACTCGTGCGTCTTGACCGACGTCTTCTGGCCACCTTGAAGAATCCCACATCCTTTTTGGTTCATGCCACCACAGTCTTCTCTGTTGTAGATTCTCTGCGGATATGTCTCTTGTCTGTAAGTCTGTCGGATTTTCTTCGCCTCGGTGGAAGTGCCGCACGAATGCTACGTTGGCTTGTGGATTCTCGCCACCCGGTTGCCGACGTAGGTCTTTCTTGTTCAATGCTCGATGTGTCTTCAGTTTGTTGTCCAACACAGTTTCTTCATCAGCTCCACCAAGTAAACTTTCTGGATACCAATCATCTGTGAGAGCGTCAGAAGCACAGTCCTCTTCAACGCATGTCTGGAGTACAATGACTGTAGAACAGTGAGTACTGTTGCTTGGCAAAGGAATTGGCCCTTGCACAGTCCATCCTAGTTTAGTGTGCACAGCCTTTAGATCTTTCCATCTGTTGCACACGCTTCTCACGTCACCGGTCACAAAACGCCAGTAGTAGTCGGACCCCACGAGCAAGGAAATGGAGTTTTCGTTTTCTCCTTTTAGACAAAGGGTTCGTGTGTCCAATCCAGTTTGCTCCATCTTCTTTGTGACTTCTTCGCTTGGAAATGGAATGCGCTCGCTACAGATGTCCTCTACTTCTAAAGCGTCGATTATAATCGGTTCCTTCGTGGCTTTTTCGAAAATGCTCACACGGACTCTTCTCATTGTTTTTTGCGTCTTGGGACCTCCGAAAACTCCAACTGTCACCGTTTCTTCTTGTAACAGCTGGCAGCCAAGTTGGCGAGATGCTTCGATGGTGATGAAGCTCCGCTGGCTCCCTCCGTCGAACAGTACCCTGTAGTACCTTGAAGACATCGTGCCTGCTATCTTGGCTGTCAAGGACTGCAATAATATAACAGGGCTCGCTTGTTCCGAGAGGAGGTTGACTGCTGTCTCAGAAGCCTCGTTTGCCTTCTTCGGGAAGTCCGGGTCACACATGGATGTTACATGTCGTCGAGAGCATCTGTCGCATTTTTGTCTTCCCCTGCAGTCTCGTGCCAGGTGACCTTGCTTGAGACAACGAAAGCATCGCCCGGCCTTGGTGAGAATATGCTTCTTAACTGTCAAACTCGTTTCGTCGTCGCAGACTTCGGCACGATGCTTCGTTGACTTACAAAAGAGACATGGATCAGGCTTCCCCAGCACACTTTGCAGAGACGCTGCTGACGACATAGTACGGTGCCTTACTCGTCGCGGCATCTCTCCAGTTGGTTGAGGGATTTCAGGTCTTCTTGAGGACGCACACGCCGCCAGAGTTTCTCTGCAATGAAGCTGATGTTCGAGGAACTCCAGAAGATCTTGCAGCTCTTTCTTGATTTCTGTCGTCCTGTCCTGTGGGTCCCTTTGCGCTTGCATCGTTGATACCGCGGTTGTCGTCGGCTTGTGAAGTTCATGATACTTGAGCACCAAGTCGGATGGTATGACTCGGAAGAGAATCTCCCGTAGCATGGAGCAGTATGTATTGGGGCTTGTTCCGAGCGCTTTGAGACTCCTCACACGTACTTGCACTTCGTCGTAGAGGTCTCGAAGTTCGGTGGTGCTAGAAGACGACAAGACTGGCCTGAGATCTAAAAGGCTTCGAAGATGTTCCTGAACGATAATCCTCTCGTCCCCGAAGCGTTTCTTGAGGATATCTATTGCGTCTTCATAGCACTCTCCCGTTGCCTGGAGTCCGGAAATGGCTGCAGCGGCAGTTCCAGTGACAAGCATGCTCAAGTAGTTGAATTTCTCGGCAGCGCTGAGGTCGTCGTTGTTGTGCACTGCCGTCGAGAACTGCATCCAAAATCGATGCCATTTTTGTCGGTTGCCGTCGAATTTCTGCAGTTCTAGTTGCGGCAGTTTCGACCTGAAACTGACGGAAGCTTGGCTCGTCGTCGTCAAGGCTTGGCTCGTCGTCGGGCGCGAGGCTTGAGACGCCTGGTTGTCCAGAATCGCAAAGCGAAGCTTTGCCGTCAAAGTGACAATCTTGTCCCCATAATTGCTCGCGTCTGTAATCTCTGCCTCGATCAGCTCGTCAGGCGTCTCGTCTATTAGGCTTTCATCGATCTTTGTTATCTGTGCGTAGATCGCGTTGATTCGGTCAATTGAACTGCTGACCTGTGACGATGACAGCTCTGGTTCTCGTAGGAGGCCTTCCGCTTCTTGGACGATGCCATCCAGTTGCGAGCGCAAGCACTTGCGTCGTCGGAGTAGCCGTTCCATGGGTCAGACGGCAGCCGGGAACTCTTCGCCAAAGGCTCAGGGGTCGCAACGCGACACCTTGAATCGATGAGGCGTCGTTCGGAAGATCCCGCTGGGTTTCGGCACCATGTGGTGGAGCTCAAGGTCCGCCGGCTACCAGACTGTCGTTTAGAAGAATAGACGGCACGTCCGAGCGAACACTTTAATGGAACATGAAGAAAAAAAGATGGCTTCGTGCCCTCGAGCGAGCGGCAGCTCGTGAGGAGCAATCACGATGATGATAAACGTTCACCTGCTAGGTTGGTGAAGACGAAGTTACAACAATCCCCACGTAACGAGGGGCACCGCCAAAGCATGTGCTCTAAATCGCACGTTCCCCCGCAGCCAGGACATTGCGAGCTGAAGTCACTTGGGAATAGACAGTGCATGAAAGCAAGATTCGGATAAGAATTAGTTTGTAGCATCCTAAGGGTCATCGCCTGTGGTCTCGTGAGCTTTTTGTGTGGTGGAGGAAATACTCTTCTTTCCAGATAAAAATGCTTCGTGAATTCATTAAATGTGAATAAAATGTCTCGGAACTCTTGAACCCTGCTCTGTGACAAGGCTTCTCCTTTCGCGCGGAGAGTTAGTACGCGCGCTTGGGAGTAACAAAAATGCCTCATCCGAATGTAAAAAAAAAATTAGAACTGAGCAGTACCAACCTCAACGATACTGCTCAGTTCTAATTTTTTTTACATTCGGATGAGGCATTTTTGTTACTAATATTAAATAGACAAATTAATAAATAAACCTTGCATAATCAGAAAAATCACTAGCCCACCTCTCTACTTTAGTTACATAAAGCCTGCAGATATTTTTTTATAATGTTGATAACAACTCGTCCTCATGGCGCTAGTCTTCTCGTCGTGGCGGTCAATAAGAGTGCTCACGCTATTCTCCATTGTTCCTCGAAGCGACATGACATTTTTGCCTGGCGGGTTTCTCTAAGTGAAGATATTGATTGCGCAGGGCCGCAACCATCAGCGAAGCTAGAGTTCGACCTAGCTAAGTTTCGCTATTAATGATAAGCGTTTGCTCGACATGCTAAGTGCTCGTAGTACTAAGTATGGCCGGCCTTGGCTTTTCTTCGCTGGTTTCGCTCGGTTGGCCACACCACTCACATGTCACGGGGTTTTGGCGGGAACATGTCTGGGACTTCCTACGTGATGTCACGTAATTTTGGTCACGTGACTAGTTGTTACGTGATGCTAGGTGATTTTAGTCACATGACTAAGGTTACGTGCCGTTACGTGTTTTTTTTTCACGTGACTAGCTGTTATGTGAGGTTACGTGATTTTAGTCACTTGACTAGGTTTACGTGGTGTATGGCAGGAAGATGTCAGGCGAATAGCCGTTATGTGTGTTGTAATTTTAGTCACATGAATAGCTTTTACGTGTATTTTTCGGGAACACGTCACGCGACTAGTTGTTACGTGATTATAGGTTACGAGGTCACGTGATTATAGCCACGTGACTAGTTGTCACGTGTGCTACGTCATTTCTCTCAGGCGACTAGTTGTTACGCGATCCTACGTACTTTCATGTGACTAGTGCTACGTGATGTTACGTGATTTCAGTCACGTGACTAGCTGTTAGGTGGTCACCTGCTTTATGTCAAGGGACGAGATGTTACGTGATAGTACGTGATTTTCAGTCACCTAATTAGTTGCTTGATGTTACGTGATTTTAGTCCTATGAGTAGTTGTTACGTGATGTTGCATAGTTTTTAGACACTTAATAGACTAGCCCATCATAGTTATTGCACCCCACGCCGGAAAAATGGGCGCATGGGTTGTGGGAGCGAAGTAGAATTCGAAGAGGACGGGGCGAGTGCGTACCGTTCATGATGACGATAATTCCTCTTCGCACTACCCGGCGCAAAGTAAAGGTTAACGAGCTCCATTCTTACATGTTTTTTTTCGGTGATTTTGCTACAGAACCAGTTATAAACTATTTTTATGCTTTCTTAGCAGCGTACTCTGTGCAGTGAGTACGAAAGCAACCTATTTTTATAATAAATGGAATGCCAGAGAGAGAGAGAGAGAAATAGATGACTTTCTATATGCGGAGCCAGGCCATGTTAACAACCAAACAATGAGGAAACAGCATCGAGCACTGCAAAACTCAAGACGTAAGCTCTCTTCGAATTTAGGATTTCGCCCGGAATAATGGAAGGTAGTTCAAAGACCATGCATTGGTTGTTCTGCTAGGCATAACCCGTAAATATACGCTACAGACATCGAGCACACCGCTGTGAATATCAGTATAAAGCGTTCACTCATTATTTATTGTCTGTTTTAGCGCCTGACTTCCACAGATAAACTGTGCATAGAAGTTGCTCGCTCCTGAGTGTCTATGCTAGGAACACTGAATTAATATTGTCTACATATAAATGGAAACTTAAAGACGTTCAAAATTTCTGTTGCTCGTTTTCTAATAGTGCCTCTTCACAATAAAGTCTAAATAAAGCAAGAGTTGCAACGGAGAAGCAAATAAAGATGCTTATTGAGTTACGTTCTTTCCTGTAATTATTTGTTTGTTACCACACATTATACGCTGACAAACGCTCAAAAATGTAACGCATACATTTTCTATAACGTAATTGAACAAAGTCATAGCGCATCTCCGCGTTCTCAAAGTGGTGAGCCTGTGGGCTTGAGCGCCTTCGGGACATCTACAAACAGTGCTATTAAGGACGAGCTTGACAGAGAGAGGCGCTGTTCATTTAACTAATTTTCCACTGCTACAATTTCGCGCAGACCCAAAGACGGGGGACTTGGTGCTGAGGAGTGTAAACCAAAGTTTGCATTTCTGATTAGCTGGTTAGTCAAACTTTATTAATAGTCCTGAGAGACGCGACTAGCACGCAGTGGGCTCCTACCGTTCCAAATTCATTAGCATATCATTAGCTGCACTGTTTATAATTTTGCCCGTTCGCAATAATTGAAGAAAATGTCTGGATGATGTCTGGAAAGCCCAACAGATGTCTCCTGCGCCTTCAATATTTGGCATAGTTCCCTTAGCGACTACTGGCCATGAATGCGGATCATCACCATGACAATTGTTACCATCATCATCACTGTGATTAAACTGAAACACGCATGCAGCGGAATCTCAACTCGTAGGAAAGCAGTGATACACTTGAACGGCAAACATATGCTAATAAATTTACTTAAAAATAAATATGCTAATAAATTGCGATTACTCTAATTTCTAAAAGAGGTATCTTACTTTTGGATACGCACTGAGTACAGTACTTCTTAGCTGTCCCCTGGTGGGTAAGCCAGGCCTTTCGTTCTCGTGTATTTATCGACTCACGGTACAAAAAGCGACGCTCCGTAAAAATAGGCGCACCACTTGAATCATTCGAAGCCCCCGCCACTACATCGTCTCTGAAACTTTCCCAACTGTGCCTACAGCTATTTTGAAACATCACTCGTGCCTAGACATTTGATCACCTTACAGGTTCCCTCTCTCTTTTTCACTCCTCTCCTCTAAAGCTGTAGTCTCCAGCAGCGACTGCCTGCGTGGCGGTGCGCTCGTCCGTCAGCAAAATGGTAACGAGCAAGCGCTGCGCTCATATTTCGTGGGAGCACGCGCAGACATTTCCCCGCTGAGCTCATTGCGAGCTAAACTGTTGCGAGCCTTATGGAAGGATAGGGTAGAGTGATGCCCATAGTTGCGGTGCAGTCAGTGGAGGCGGTGGCGGCCTAATTGTGTTTGGCTGATTTTAATGACCCGGTCACGGCATGCGGAGCGACCAAGCCGCATTATGGAGCCACGCGAAACTAGGTGTAAAAGCCTTCACTAGGAGACTACGTTAGCGTCGCACAGTTGGACGATTTCACAGGTCAGACAACATGACATAGGTATGCTTTACGGGGGACGAGAGTTGACATGGCGACGCTGATGACCCACGCGAAATTCCGCAGCGTTTTACAGCTGTCACACGTGGCTGAAAGGTTCGCACAATTACAGTTAGAGTGAGATATGCTGAGCGTATATACGATTGCGGTATCAAGTTATTTCTTATGGCGGGTTTACAGAGTCGTCATGTAGTGCAGTGAGACTACGAAATATTATTATTTAAATAAGAGTGGTCTCAGGTGCGTGTTGCTGTGCCCTGCTATGCATTCCTCGTGACTTAGACAAAGTCATGCGGCATTTGTGGGCACAAACTACTTAGGGGCGAAAAGTACCTGCGCATGTAGTCTGCGTACATAAAATATTGCACTTCGTCAGTTTCCGTTACACGTACATTGTGAAGTAATGGTTGTGGTGGAAGATGTTGCACCAAAATCGGTAAAGATTGAACTCTTTGTTTGGCGCATCTGCGCCCCGCTAAAGAAAACAGTCATGGTAGAATGCTAGCGGCGAGGAGCATCCTCGATATACCGACCTAACGCGTCAACATATGTGCGAGCTAATGCAGGGATCGCGGATGGTCGCCTGCGTTGCACAATAGGCTCAACTTTCCGAGACATGCACGTAATCTGATTAGAGCAATCGAAAGCGCTCTAGAATCTTCGGATGCATTCAGGCACGTCTTGCACCGAGCGATAACGCGTGTGCAGGTTTTCTCGGCCAAACCCGGCCATATCGAAAAAAGTTGGCTTATGATGTTTATCGTCCCACTGTAACTCAGGCGGTAGGAGACCCCGCCTTTCGGAAGGGCTCCAAATAATTTCGACCACTTAGGGCTCTTTGAAATGCACTGACACCCCAAGGTGTACGGGCCTATAGCGTTTCGCCTTCTTTGAAATGAAACCACCGTGGCCGCAATTGAACCTACATCTTTCGGATCCGCAGCCGAGCGCCGTAGCCAACGAGCCACCACGGCGGCTTCCACCAAAAGACGCAGGTTATCGGGTAACCCGTGAATCTTCTGTACAAATTCCTCTATCGTCATATAAAAACGTGAGCACGTTGCTATACATATACACATTATATACAGAATGTTTATTAATTTACATTTTGATGCACTATATACACATTTTTACATTTTGGTAGACTATATACACAATTGGCCGAACGTGTGGTCGAGGAAATTGCGCTTGAAGTGCGCGTCAGTGCCACAAACTTCAGGAAGCGACCGCTTTCGACGCTTGGCCGCTGCATCCCGCGCCCGTACCTCTTCGAGGTTCGCTTGTCGCCGCTTCCGCGCTACTTCGGCTGCGCGAGCCCTCGTCGCTGCCGCCGCCTCTGGATCGATGGTGGCTTTTGCTTGCTGCCAGCGCTGGCGTCTCTCTTCTGCTTCGCAGGCTCTCACGGCAGGGTCTTGGCGGTAAGCCCGCGCTGCTGCTGCCTTGCGAGCTCTCACCCCCGCTGCTTTTGCTTGATGAGTGTTCATGCTGAGTGCACTGAGCTGAGTGCAATAGCGAAGTGCACTGAGTGAGCTCCCGGCGAAGAGAAAAGAAGCGCTCCGAGAGCAAGCGCTGTATATGGGCGCGGCCCTCTAGCGGTCACCTATCTAACGAGAGCGCGCGCCGAGTGTGCAGCAGAATGTGCGGCGCCGCCTGAGCGGCGGCGTGCAATCTAGTGAGCGCGCTTAAATCACCGAAGAGAGCACAGCTGCGCCTCTAGCGGGAGCAATAAGTACTAGCGAATACGGCGCGATGGACAAGGCGCGAGCATAAGGAGCTTGGCGAGCAAGTTCGTAAAAGGGCAAGCTAGCTTGTATATGCAGGCTGCGCGCCGACTGGGCAAATCATTGGTACCCCTTTCAATACACTATATCAAAACCATCTTTTACAAGAACGTTGACGTGCACTTGTGAGGCTTCCAGTGAAACAAACATACTCTTCCATACTGTACGTACTCTCACCACTTCTGCGGCCCCTGAGACATAAAGAATGTGTGGATGTAAATTGCTGCAGCAAAGGAAACATAGAAGCGACTTCTTTTATTTTCTTCTTTTCGGGACACAAATGATAAAAGGCAGCACAACTCCGCTCCCTTCTGTGTACAGCTCCTCGAGAAATGACCTGAGCCCTCTGGCTGGCTTAATTAGCAAAGCCTTGAAACGAGAGAAGATTAAGCGGTGTGAAGTGACAAGCAAGAGCCGAAGAAGCATGCTACGATGTTGAGCCCCTTGAAGCAAGGTAAGAAACACACGTAATTGTTTCTCAATGTCTTAATACTTTGGCACGTGCACGGTTCACCTTTCTCCATCCTTTTTTCTTTTTCTTCCCCTCTCGTTGCCCGAGGTGTGCACGCTTTTGGTCATTTTGTTTTCTTCACACACTCGCGAGGACACGGGTTTAATAACCTTCGGCAGATTTCGCGAGAGAGCAGGAGAGACTAAAAGAGCCATCCGCCGGTCTCGTAGCTGTTATGGCTGTCTTCGGAGTTATTAGTATGTTCTCTTTTTTTCCACGCGCGTGCATTCAAAGCTTCGTGGAAACCCAAAGGCAGAGGTAGCTGGGGGCGACTGTCTGGAGGGCTACGCATACGATGTCAGCCCATTTCTCTAGACCGCTTATTAAATTTAGCTTTTACCGTGCGAGAAATTCAAAACAGGAGAGAGGCTACGTAGGAGTGGAAGTGTAAGGGTTGCACACGATACGCGTTACTCTAAGCACCGAACATAACATTTTTCCTTTCGCTTCGTTCTGTTACTCAGATGTTCTTTTGCTAACGAAGCCAAAGTAATTAGACGAACTGTTCACCACCAGCTACGGCGCACTCACTACATAACCTAATGCATTCGACTCCTTCGCCCAGAAGAGCCGCTTTGAACACGTCCAAATCCCTAAGATGAAAGAATGAAGATAATAATAATGCCCCAGGTATCGCAGTTGCTCAAGCTGCTTCATTTTATTATAAGGATTGATTTACCTGTCTAAAACATAAAACATGTAAGCACGTGCGCTTAAGCTTTGCATCAATTCAATAAGAATAAACCTCATGACGCCTCTTTTAATGATGTAGTGGAGGTTCTACCTGATCGCAGGCTTCCCCCTTCTTCATTTGTTTTCTTTGACAACTTGTAAACGTTCTCTGAAGATTATTTTTGAAGAGCGCAAAGAAATAAGCTGAAACAGGAACTCCTGCAAGAAGCCCTCGGTGTTCAACGATATATTGATATTTATCTTAGCGGTAATAGCATAGCGATTTCGAAACTCGTTTCTGCTTTTTAAAATAAACAAAATTCGTACAAAGCTAAAAAAAGAAAGAACAGCAGACTCCACGATCTTTTGTACACTCACTGGTGTCAATTTCGACAGCGTTCCCTATCAGTTGAGGCCGCCGACCTGCTTGCGTTCTTACTTGTTTTTCTAGGAATTGCGCTGATACACTACGCATAGGAGTGGCAGCGCGGTTTAAACCTTCCGTATCTGAAGAAAATCAGCGCACAGAAAAAACGAAGACTAAGAAGATATGAAACGCACACAGCGGTGCACTCACAGCTGAAAGTTGTGAGTACAGCGCCCAAGAGCTTAAAAGGGGAAAACCGCGCATGACAAGTGATGAACGAAGTGATTAGGTGATACGCTCATCAATAAAAGTAAACTCTTTCTCGTGCAACGTCACCGGGGTCTGGCTTACGCATGCATCACGTGACTTTTTTATATGATAGGCTTCAGAAACTTCACGGGTGAATTCAAATATGAATACGCACTAACTCTCCCAACTTTCTATCTTGTTACAGTTTAAATCTTCCAGCTTATTGGGGATAGCGGCGGAGTTGCCGCTCGCGGTGTTTGTAGATTAGTTGGAGACGGGCGAGAACCCTTGAATATTAATGAAATATTTGAGTAATTAAAATAACATTAGACAAGATTGTGACATATTTCACATGTTCGTTCAAACATTAATTTCAAAATTTGTAATAATGAAAGAATTGTGTTGCTTAGAGAAGCACCGTTGAAAAAGTTTTCTGCTTTTTTTTATTCGGGCTGCAAATATTTCGAATTGCATGCTTTCCCTGCGCATACTATCTCGTCTGGTAAAGAAAACAAAAGTAAATTATCAAAAATATGATATCAGGACGCGCCGGAGTGTTTATGGTAAACGCCGTACTACCTGTCGTGCCCGTGCTGCTTGCATTACACCTACACCCCAAGGTGTGAGCTCGTGCTATCAGAAAACCTTGACAAGGCAAGGCGAAGCGAGGGAAAACACGACAGCGAAATGCATCGGCGTTTTTCGCTCCTCCTCTTTCTTGGGCGCTGCTCTTTCATCAGGGGAAGCTGCGAAATGTGTGGAACTCACTGGCAGGAGTAAAAAATTACAAAACCAAACAGCGCATGAAAAAAGTCGTCAAAGAAGTTATCGACGCCGAACAAGCCAATTTTAGGATCTCTGACACCGTCTTCTTCTACATGCTCCTCTTGCTTGCTTCCGACACACAGTCTCGCTCCGTGGGCCACGCCTGCATTGTTGACGACTGTTTCTGCCATTCGCAGATATTCTTTTTATGTTTTCTCTTTTTTTCTGTACAGTTCTATAAGCAAAGTGTTTTTTTGTGCTCTTAAAGCTTCTTTGTCGTTGACTGCCCTATAGTAAGTGAGGGGTTATCTCTTGCATCTGCTTGTAGTTCCTGTTACCGCCAAGCATTGAATGCTCCTTTGGCGGCTTTGGTGGCGTTTCACCCCATAGGTGTACACCGGCAAGCTATCGATTTAAGGCATCAAAGTTCAAGCATTTAGGTCACGCCCTTTACTCCTCTGTATACCCGCTTCCCAATGCACGGATGCGTTAGACGCGCAAAGAAGCATCGACACGAAAAGTAGCGCAGTCGCGGTTGAACCGTAGAGCTTGTCGTTTGCGTCTCTACGGGAGCGATATTTAACGCCACAGTCGTTTGTGTTTCCAGAGAGATTGCACGATTCATCGACTGTGTTGCTCGCGATTTTCCTTGAGCGCTGAATTGCATTGAAGTTTGCGTTGGTATTGCTAAGAGCAGCTTTTATTACGACGATTCATTATGTTGCATTTTTGTCCGCTTTAAATCATTTCACTTCAGTTCGTAATGATTACACTACAATTAAACACATTAAGTGATGCCCCCTATGCTTTTCTTGGCTTAATCCTATGTTGGATGAATTGTTTATGCTGTATGGCGTAACACTAGCGGGTGATATATTAGCCGGCTCGAGGTATAACAGCGCATAACGCATGTGCAGTGGCAAGAAATGCTAACACAAACCTTTTGCGTGCCCAATTCTAAAACTGCCTTTTTTTCTGCCTTCATAAAAACCCGTTCGGCTCGGCCCTTAGTATTACAGCTTGAGTACATTGGGTCTAATTTATAAAAGTAGACAGCTGTGATTATGCAACCGCACAATATCCGGCATCGACCATATATGATTGCCATTCTAGGTACTCACTTGTATGGGAAATCCAGCGACCATATTTATCTTTATGCCGCGGCATGCCACGGCTACATCGACTACTTCCGGTGAAGCTATCTTCTCACAGGAAAAATAAAAAGAAGTAGGAAATTTCCCGTATCAAGGGGTCTAGGGCTACACAACTCAGACTTCGCGTTTCAGTAATTTGGTGCAAAGAATCGCCTTTCGAGGCTCAAATTCCGCTTTCCTGCCTATGCATTCTTACCACCTACATGTACCACACGGCCTTCGAAAATAAAAATGCATCAAAATTAAGCCATGCCATGTTGTAGTAACCAAGAGAAAGTCACAGTTTCGCCGCAACGGCGAAGCAATGAATGCGATAGCAATAAATTGGAATGTAACGCGAAGAACGGAAAGCAGCTCGAAATTGCCAGCGCGTCGCACGAGCCCAAAGGACGCACGAAAAGAACGCACAAAGGATGAGCGCGAACTAATGCGTCACAGCTCGACACTTGAAGCGCAGTGCTCAAACATAAAGCAGGACGCACTAAACGAACGAACGAACACACAAGACGAACGCTAACTAATTGTCACAGTTGTTACTCATTTCTGTTTGAACAGCGCGCTCCTTTCGCAAACGCGGCCGCTGCAGCAAGCGCAGTGAACTTCGTACCCCCCGCTCCACCCCAGAGGCCTCCCCTTCTTTCCCCGAGATGAGCGCACGAAGGCGACCACGCCCTGTAGGGCGAACAGCAACGGCGTTCGCAGGAGCGGGGCGACGATGTTTAAAGCGCGCCACGCGCGCACGTCACGCCATCTATGTGGTGACTAAGAAAGCATGCTGAAGTAAATGGTGTATATAAATAGCTCGCCGTTAGCAGGCTGAAAGATATTGCTGTTCGTGGTGTAACGTCTAACGCCGCGCGCTGGCAAGCGAGAGGTCGCACGTTCGAGTCTGAGCGTCGGAAAGTTTTTCTGAATTATTTTTCTTTGTGGCTCTTATATATATATATATATATATATATATATATATATATATATATATATATATATACGGTGAATGACAGCGACGGTGAAAATCAACCGAGACTGTCCATATAATTGCTATCGCTATAAAATTGCACCATCTCCCGCTAAAGGGAACCATTTGTGAATGCGAAGCAGCGGGGAGATGGTTAGCTTGAGCCTCTCGGCAGTCCATGCCATTGGCGTTGTCGCGGGATTCCTCAGTGAGGGAAGGAGAGTGGAGTGGAGAGGGGGAGGGGAGAGGAGGTGTGTGGAGAGGGTTTGCGCATGCGCAGTAAGGGTGGTGACGCCGCACACCACCACCACCACCACCACCGGATTGAACTCCGCCATAAGATGCTTCGCATGTAAAATTTCTTTATAGCTCCAACTTTGGCGCGGAGGCCAGCGACAGGAGGCGACTCTTTCACTTGGTAGTGATTAGGCGGTGACCTCACGGCAATTTATTCGCAGCGCTGATTGGAACGTATGACAGCGCTGCACCAGAGGGCTGTTGCTGTGAATCGAATAAAAATGACTTATTCTTCCAGTGCTTTTTGTTTGCTTTACTGACGCGTGATGCGGCCGCCCCCTCTACATGAAGAGGTTAGTAGAACAACGTATCCGTGGATCACGAACGCATAGGCTTGCAGTGAAGGCAGTTAACTACAATTTGAAATGACGGGCTCATTCAAGCGCCCATGACTGGTTGGCGCCGTCAGGCTCACATGCGCACGCTATCTGCAGCTGCATCCTCTCTTTTTGCTTGCCATTGCTGCTGCTTTTTATCTGTGGATGGTTATCTGTCATCGTACGGTATTCAAGAACGCATTTTTCTGCTAACATCTGGTACCTCTCTCTTTTCGTCTATCATTTACGTTTTCCATTACTTTTTTTCTTTCTAAATTTTAAACGGGAACAGGCACTGACGGTTTTCGTTAAATAACAAACAATTTCATTTATTTCCTTAGTTTGGAACATTTAAAAGATTTAGTGTTATATTCATTCAAACTTCATTATACTGACTGATTATTATAAGAAAGGCAATTGGTGAGTCCTTAACTACAAACTAATAGTAAAAATAGCGTTGCAACATCTATCACATTTTAAGACAAGTTATGGTTTTTCCACCTGTACGTGTTCTCACTGGCAATTATCAGGATAATCATCACGTATTCACATGGCAGCGAGCATCAGCGCGGAGTTGATGTAAACAGCATTTCGAAATGACGCGTAAAGTTGCACACACTGCTTGCTAATTATATACAATATTTGATGTTGTGTTTATCATTTTGCTTCCTTGCTTAATTATTATTAACTGTGCAAGAATGGGAAGCAATGCAACAAGCGTGTGAAATTTCCTGCAGCCTAGCGAACCTGCTGTCGTCAATAAGCTTATTATTATTATTATTATGTTCAATTGCAAGAACGTGATGGGAAGACGAAGCACGCTATAAAGGCATCTGGAAGATAGGCCGCACAAATTATTGTATTGTGTGCTTTCTTTTTCCATAGCCAGACGCGTGCGCGGTATTTTGAATGACGTTCGCTTTGAAGTATGATGGATCGCATGAATGGATGTAGTGCACCGGTTCAGTCATATGTGAAATCATGCAAACAAATGAACCGCCATAGCAGTATTGCAGGAAATATTAAATGAAAACTGCAATCGACTTAAGTATGATTGATGAAAGACGATTTTCGGTAGCACCCGCACACAAAAAAAAGATGCAATTTGTATCAAAAGAATGCGTGGCCCATTTATGAAGAAGAGAGTGGAACGTGATCGACTATTACGTTGAAAAGCAAGCCAGCACTGAGCCAATTAACGCAGCAGGAAGTTGTGGTTACCTTTCGAACTTGTGCTGGACAGGGTATGCCGAAGTCCCAGAGATAGATCTACACATTGGTACACATTATATTCCTTCATTCAATTTTTCTTCGCTCTAAGACCCATAGGAAAAAAAATGAAAAGATAATGCCTGTTCATAGGAACAGTCACGGGAGCTCAAACGCGAAGGGTGCCGGCACAAAGACTAAGGCACGCTTAGTACATGACAGGAATTCTATTAAGCGCATGTTGTTCCAACGTGCGTAATATATGTTCAAGCAGATCGTGTATGTGCAAAACCTCCAAGACCAGTGGTATGAGTAATTCGTTATGCCAACACAAAGTACTTCAATATACTGATATAGTTGCTTTATTGTAAGCGTATTTTTGATTGCGAATAAGAGTTTTACGAATGTTGGGCGCTGTAGAACAAATATGCCGAGTAATTTGAATCATTATAGAGGTCACGCCAAAAAATCGGTTACCTTGCAGAGTGATCGTCTTTTCTGCAGAAAGCAAAAATGGACCAGTTTTTTTATCCGGAAGTGTGTTTCTTTCTCACTGCATTGCGTACTCAGAGGCTACCTCGACGCTCTTTCATGGAATCTCCTGCAATTAAGCAGCCGCACATTTCGCATTTCTTATAGGCATATCTTGCACACCCTTAGTAATGATGGCCGCGGTCACTTTATCGAGTCGAGTGGCAATTGAGTATCTACACGAGCACCACTTTCACGTCTGCGATCCACAGCCTCCCTTATCATGCACTTCAGATGGACCCGCTACCCGGAAGAGGTTAACGCCGGGGGCCTAATTTGAATTCCGGAGGGCGGCGGTTCCGTCCACTATATATCGTTTGCACACCACCAGCTAGGCCGCACTCATTATCCGCCCCATCGGTTTGCAGACCCCTTTCGGCCACGCAGACTTCTGACTTCCTCTTTGCCTTGAGCGCCGTGACCGGCTCTCCGCCAGACGGCGGAAGCCCACCCCTCACCACTAAGTGAAACCTGGGGCACTGTATCCATTTCCCAAGAAGTGCTACAGAAAACACACACTCAGGCGCTCATCTCATATTTGTCGGCCCCGACGATCACCCTAACGCAAAGTGTACTCGGCGACCGATGTTATTAGATCCTCGCGGAACATATTACTTCCCCTTTCAAGAGGGTTCCTATCTTAGCAAACAAGGCGAAAATGGGTTGAATTGAAACGCGTAGGTAGGTCTTTTTTATTTACCTGCGCAAAATAAGTTAGTGCGGAGCTGGTCAATATATCGACGCTGGGAACGTTAAGCCTGGCTAGGTGTGCCACTTTTTGCGAGAATTATCTGCCACTGCGATCACGTATAAGCTGAAATGAAAAATGGTATTCAACTTGAATGGCTTTTTCTGAGTATTCATTTCGCAAAGCAGCCTGGATGAGTTTGCATGAGTGCGTGCCTGTTATTTTGCAAAAACCGTGGTACTGCTTTAATGCAAATTCGCTCTCTAAATAAACGAGCGAAATAACCTTTTCTGCAATAGTTACCATGGCTGCCTAAATGGCGATTACTTTTCCGAACTAATTCATTAAATGACAGCTGAAGTGGTTCCTTTGCTCATAAGAGCCAATTGGAAACAACGCGCACCTATAAATATCGATTTCATACGGGTGTTAGAAGAAAAAGCGAAACAGATAAGCTGCTTTTGCTGTGAGCCACTAACTCACGGTGTCTTGTGCTATGCAAAATGGTGAATAAAGAAATTAAATGTAACTGAAATGAAGCAACTAGGCTGATCGACATGTTTCTTGAAGATACAGAAATATTCGGTTACCCAGCGTCGCTAACAACATATAAAGGCTCTAAAATTTCTGCCTGGCCTAAACGCATTAATAACGTCGTCACCGAAAGTTTTCCTTGGCATCAGGAAGAATCCGCTGACTCTGCCGTTTTATTTCTCGTTGCATGCTTTCTGTCATCTCTTTAAACTTTTCTCCAAGGCTTGTTTGGTAGAAAGATTCTGACACACAGTGCTGACAAAGTCGTCTTATAACGAACAACTGACTATCAGTTACGGGAATTCACTCAACAGTCATACGCAATCGCAAGGTGAATAACAGAGCTTGAGGCTATCAGAAAACTGCCTATACCACTCTTCGTCGCCCCTTCCTCGCCCACTCCCTCTTAGATAATTCTGCAAGATCTCCATCTCATCAGCACTACAGCTGAATAGAGGTGGTTCGTTTGAGTTCGCGAGAGAATAAGATAAGGAATTATCTTGGTCCCAGTATTTGCTTCATGCAAGCGTGGCGACTCCACAGTGCTCGGGAACGATGCAGTCAAAGCCTGATAAACAAAGGAATCTCTTCGTTTTCATTTGCATCACATGAGAATAGCCTTTCGGTTTCTTTGCAGTAATCGCCATTTGGTTCTGTTGTTGCCCCTGTGTTATCGCTATTTGCCCTTGCCTTGTGAGCGGGGCGTACTGGACTCCTGATCTGCATTGCCTTATACACGGGCGAAACTGCGATAGTCACCCTGACATCAAAGCAGTAAATGAATGAACAGTGCTTTTCGAATATAGCCAAGAAAGAGATACCCAAATAAATTCGTTCATCCACCGGCTCCACCGCCTCAGCGCTGTATAAGTTGCAGCCGAAGCACGGATAATTTGTCCCGTCGTAACACTTGAAGTTCGGCTCACTAACTGCTTAAAAACCCAAACAAACCTTACGATCTCTCTCGCTATCGTTACATAGACCAAGACTTCCATCATCATCAAAGGCTGAAAATAATATAAGGAAAGTATTAGTCATTCAGCACTTACTCTACTCAGAGGCAAATACTTTTAAAAAATACAATGGTCTACACACTAGTACGCGCGTACCAGAAAAAAAAACCGCCGATGCCCGAGATCTCGTGCACCGAGCGATCTCGCAGAAAGGATTCTTTCAATTCCTAGACGTTGCACGAATAGTCCTGGTACTTTAGTGCAAGAAGGAACAAAACTACTATGTAGGTCTATTCAGAAGACTGGCAAGGAAAGAAGCCGCAAGACATATCAAGCATACTACAGTCAGTAAATTATCTTCAGGAAAGTATTGCTACAGGGTATCAGTGGATTTATCAAAGAGATTGCAAGTTCTGCGCTCGCCCACCTAAAGCCCTCTACCACGTTATATGTAGATATGCGATGAAACCTAAGTCGCCACATTTAGAGAGAGCATCCTTAAAGCAATGGGAAGCCCTGCCGAAAACGCGTGACTGTGAGGAATAGGTCATGCTGGTAGAAAAGGCAGGTTGTCGGCAGAGCACTACAATTTTATCGAACAAGGAATTACACATCTAGGGCAATGCACCTCACCACCACAATAGATTTTAATATTTTTTCTTCAATCACGCTTCGGATGCTGTATTATGTTCTTTCACAGTTACATTCGACGCGACATCCTTTCCTCTGTAAAGCGTCTATTCTACTTTGCTTCTTCACATTCTACGGATATCTATCTGAGGGTGCTTTCAGCGCCTATATCTTTAATTTTCTTTATATCCCTGTCACACGCACCTCCATCTTTGGAAGCTTTATTAACATATTCACTGTATTCCTAAAAACCTCCTACGCAAAACATTTTCGAGAGATACTTCACACAATCACGATGCTGGACATATCATTAGTCAAGCCAGCGACCCGCGGGAAAACGCGCATACTAAAACGGAAGTTTCGTGAATTCGGTCCCTGTGGCGTTTTGAAATTCTGTATTGAATGGTGGCAACGTATTCCTTGGTTTAACATAAACTGCTCTAAAAAAAATGTGCAACAATGGCAGTGAACACACCAGTGAGACCCAGAAGAACTCGTTCTGATTAAGCAAACGTTCCGCTCATTGTGTAGCACGTGAGCCTGTGTTAGCCTTACCCCTCTATAGCACTGGTGTTGCTTAGTGATATTGTATGTAGAGAAGGCTTTGTTGCGGCTCTCAAAGCTCACAAAATGTTATTCACATAGAAGCAGACTACACGTGCCTTGATTCATAGGAGTGAACTGTGTCAAGCCGAGCTCTACGGCACAACAAAGTCGGCGTTTCAAATGCGTTGCGCGTTCGGAAAGAAGGGCCTGAAGAATTATTATCATGAAAATGCTCTACGAAGATTTAATCAGCAGGTTTATTCTTTAGAACAAATGAACCGAAACAAATGAACAAAGAGAACGCACAGAGAAAAAAAAAGAATAAATATTGAATAAGCGTTAAGTTATTGGGATGATATATTTCATCTGCTGTTTCTATGCTATTATTCCCGCTTTCTTTCTGTCCCTTCTTCCTAGCGTAGAGTAGCAAACCAAAAGTGGGTCTTCCAGTTAACCTCGTTTCATTTCTTTCCCCCTCCTTCGAAACTATGTGCTCCAGGAACGTCAACTTGAGTTGGTTGCACTCGAAAGTGTTTCTTGCTCAAGCCATTTCGACGCTGTGTGCAATAATGACAGTAGTGCTATATTAGCACTTACTGGTATTATTCAGAATGCTGAGGTTATTTGCAGTCATGGCCCAATTAACCGACAAAAATTCTCCATTTTTGCTTATAAAAGTGCGGCCTTTTTCCTTAAAACGTGTGTATTGGGAAGACAGGCTTAGTATACAGATCCTCGGTATACATAACGATAGAAATATTGCTTTATATTTAGTGATGAGAATATCTACAAACTGGGTCATTACACCTTGGTTGTTAAGGAAAGAAGGGTTCATTTTAGGGCTCGTTTTTCTTTGCTATACAAAATATTAATGAGCACTAACAGACAATAATGCCAAGGAAAGTATAGGGGATGTTATTAGTAGTAAATGTAAGGTAAATGTGAAGAAAGAAAAGTGGACGATAAGATAGCTTGCCGCGGGCAGGGACCGAACCTGCGACCTTCGAATAACGCGTCCGATGCTCTACCAACTGAGCTACCGCGACGGCCATCCCCCGTCCACTTTATAGGGTATATATGTACAATTAAACGTGGGGGCGTCAGTCAGCGCCGCCAGTAGCAATGACGGCGACTGTGGAACACTCTTTTTCTGCCTGTTGGCGTCACGTAGCACGTGAACTTATTACGAGCTGGCAGCTCACCAATAATCCCTCGCATACTACCTGAAAGCATCAAGTCTGCCAGAACAAGACCCTCGCTATGAATGAAGGAAAGAAGTGTTAATTTTTAAGGGCTCGTTTTTCTTTGCTATACACAATATTAATGAGCACTAACAGACAATAATGCCAAGGAAAGTATAGGGTATGTTATCAGTAGTAAATGTAAGGTGAAGTGTTAATTTCACGAAGAAGTGAAGAAGTGAACTTCACGAAGAAGTGAAGTTTTTTCAGATGATGCTCTTATTTTGTGAGTCGACACAGTCACGAGTTAGAGCGCAAAGAACTCTCGCTTTCTATGTTTCAATAGACCTCCCAAGGGTTGTTATGAGAATGGCGAGACTACTTCCCCAACCCAAGGATGCGGCTGTTGGAATTCACCAAAGTAAGGGTAGAGCTGAGCGCCTCGCCATGCTTAGCATGGCGAAGGCACGAAGTATTTGCAGTCAAAGCCAGCTCGAAGCTTCACTCCATGACTCGTAATTTCCCACAGGCCAGAGCTCTCTAGATACGGGCCGGCACCTAAGCCTGTATAATGCTGGCGAACGTTTGGGAAGACGAAGCGTGGCCACGAGTGGCCAGAGCACATGAAGAGAGAGAGAGTACAACTTTATTAAGAGTCCAGTGCAGACGCAGTGGCTGCCCTGCGCCAACCGGCTACTCCCACGTTGGGACCGGCAGGTCTAGCCTAACGGCCCTGTCGCGGGCGCACTGCACGGCCAGGGTTTGGTCCTGTAGGTTTGGGCTGCGCAAAAGCGCATCCCACTCGGCCTTGCTGTAAGTCGGGCCGAGCGACCCGCACTCCCAAAGCATGTGAGCTAATGTAGCGGCCTGCCCGAAAGCGGTGCAGGCGGCGTCGGGGAATTTGTGTGGATAAATTTCATTTAAGTGTGCTAAAGATGGGTACGAATGGGTTTGACACCGCACATATCGGCTCAGTAAAGGGCGTTGCCCTGAACCCGAATGATCGAGCACGTGAACAAGCCCGGCTGCTATAAAGTCTTGGCCAGAAATAAATCTTCATGGGAGCTCACTCTCTCAAAGCACGTGACTGTAGGAGAGTACAGAGAGTGTATGCAGTGAGCTCTAATGTTAGATGGAGGGTACCAGAAGCCACCGCCACTACCAGAGTTAGAGCGGTGTGGCCTAGGGCGTGCGAAATCTGCAACTAGCGAGCGCGCCATCGTTTAATCGCTTGAGTAGGAAGTAGAGTCTATCACTTCCATAATGTTTTTTTCGTGTCGCCCGAGGTTTTAACTACGCGAAGCTACACGTAAACCCTTGATTGAAAGCGCTCCTGTTTACCGTTACGATATCATTTGAATAGTTAGGGGTCATTAGTACCATATTTAATGACGTTCTGTAAATACGAGTGTGTTTTCCTTGAAGGATTGCCTTCAACATTTCTGGCAATAAGCACCGCTGCGCATGGTTTATTTTTTGCTTCTTATTCGAAATGCATATTTTAGAAAAGGCAACAAAAAGGAAACCGTGTGCCTGGAAAGGCACACGCTTTGGTAACTTTGTTGATTTAAAAAGACATGAGGAGGTAGGCGTTTTTGGGCCAACAACATTACAACAATCAATTTAGGGCATTGGTTCCACACGATCCATGTCTAAAAGCTAGCAGCGATGCGTAAGTAGTGATAGTGTTAACAAAGCTTGTCGGCATCTGAAATATGTACTTTCGACAATGATAACCTAAAAAGATGGTTGACCCCTCCGTCATAAGAATCGGTATAACACGAAAGTAAAACGTGTCCTTAGAGAAGTAGTTGAATGTTTACTCTATATCGAATAAGAGAGCTTGCACAATGTGTAATGGTGTTTGGCAGCTATTGGCCGCCAGATCGAACAGAGTCGCCACCTAGCGGCGAGCGGAGGAAACCTCGCGGTGTGGATGGCTCCTTGCGTCGTCTGCTAGCCACACTGTGTTCGCATGTGTGCGTACGCCATGCCCGTCCTCAGATTACAGCTTATTCCGTTGTGCTAGCACAGTATCAAATGCTTGTGCGTATGCCTACACGATATACAAAGCATTTCGCCTTACGAGACTTGTAGGCACTCTAATAAGTAAGTGCATGCACGTGTCGGCATGGCGCTAGCTCTAACCTTCGTACCGTCCATTCTCCAAAATCATTTCAGTGTGGGTACCACTTTGTCGTTCAAGCACATCACATAGTGCATTTGACGCCGTCCTAAATTTAAAGGAAAAAGTACTAAATTTCTATGTGTGAATGCAGAATTTTAGTGACACCACCTTGTGAAGTGTTGGCAATTTGGAAATTCTTGTGATACCGCAAAGCATGAATTAGCGTCTGCAGAGGCCGGTTAGCGGTAAAAAAGACCTGAAGGTACGCATTTCTATAGCAGTACGCGTATTCCTGCAAGCAGAAAAGGAAAGTGCAGGAAGTTCTACTTCATCTAATTACGCAGAAATACAGGCTCTTTTTTCGCAGCCGCTAGAGTAAGAATTACAAACTTAATTGGCTCAGTCGCGCAAAACTGTTTATATTGTAGTATAGGCAAATCGCAATTTAAACACGTGCAAATAAACCAAGAAAAACATCGAGCACAGTGTATACAGGAATGTGACCAAAGGCCAGTACCCCATTGGTTCGCAGATAGCGCTTCTTTCACACGTCATAGGAACGTTAGGCCGGTTTCGTGCATTCATGCGGCGATGGAGGGCGCATACATCACCATCAGGCTGCAGTCAACGCGCTTTATTCGCAGACAATCGACTAAAACCGCCTACGGCGAAGCGCCGCTGCGCACATTTGTATACGCGCCGCCGACAGCCTATCCACACAAACTCGGCGACGGTGCTGCCACCTATAGCCCGATCTCGCGGCAAATAGCACCGTTTCACGTGGATGCACCAATGTTGACGTTTGGTGGTACACCTTTATCCCGACGACTAACGTCCTTAATCAATGATTAAACTAACGCTTGTGGTGGCTGTAGTAGTTAACGGTGAGAGCGTAATCAGAAAGAGTGGTGTGACAACCAGAAGAGCGCCGCTGATGGGACGTAGAACACTTAATGTCGCCATCCCGCGGCTTGCTAAAGAGCACACAATGGTCGGACTAGAGGAAAACGCACCGTGCGTAGTGTCTCCCCTATAGCCCGGCCGCGATTTTTCTCGGGGCGAGCGTAAGCGGTGAACGAAGTGTTACATCCAGGCGAGGCAGGCGCGTGTCGCCGAGGTATTTTTGGTATTATAAATGGTTGCTATGAGCGAGGTCGACGCTTAGACTAAGGTCGGTACCTCGCGTTGAGTTGATGTGTGCACAAAATCGCAAATCTCTTGTTGGAAACGCGCCGAATTGGACGGACGCGTAGCAATGTTGCGTTGCAGGAGCCCATGGCGGAGGCCACGGTCATGATGCATTACTTCACATTACCACTCTCAGAGAGCGACACCACCCCGGAGACGAAGATCACTGCTAGACGAAAGTGCCAGATATAAAAGGCTCGTTTGTAACACTTCCAGAGTGCGTGGCCGTGGCGCAGTGGATAGCGTGCCCGGCATCTGTTGTCGTGGACTGAGAGGTCGTTCGACTCCCGTTGACGGAACTCTATTCTTTGCCATCGAATCGTGTGCATTTTTTCGACGTCATTTCCGTGACGGATATACGTCACTGAAGTCTTTGTGGACACCGGCATTAAACACTTTCATGTTTAAAAATAAAAAGACAGCACCTGACGTTGCGATGACCTGAAAGTGCAACAAGCAGTAGATTGTTAGAAGAAAAGAAGAAAGCGAAGGAGAAGCCACATTTCGGCAGAAGTAGCTGGGAGAGGACCAATCGACCTAGCTTGCCTCGGTATATACAACCGAGGCAAGCTAGGCCCTTACGACCAGCGTACCTGTTCTCGCGAGGCTCTGTAACATGCGTTCTTCCTCGTTTTGGTGAAACTTCTCCTCTTCAACATGACCCTTACCTGCTCTTCGGGAAGCACCTGCAGTACCACCTTGGATGGCTCTCGGCAAAGCCTCTGCCTACCTCCTACTACTTAGCAGAAAAACAGCGCTTTGTGGCTAAGGAAACTAAAACAATTTGCAAGAGTTGTTTTTATTATCGGGCGCTTTTCTGTTTCCTAGGCAAGTGATCGCCACACCTAGCGCAGCTTTCTTTAGTACCCAATTCGGTTTAAGAAAGAAAAAAGAAGTTGAAGTACTAAATCTTCGAATAGTTTATTTTATTTCATTGTGGGACTAACATACGCCTCTCACTCACTCTCTGCTGAAAATTCATTACGTGGGGAAAACACTACAAAGACGATACAGAGCTATCGTGAGAAAACAGCGGGCTGCCTAAGTAGGCTTGACTATCGTCGTCAAAAAGCAAGCTCATAGAATGTAATATTTAGGCAGCTAGAAATTATGAACAAAAAAACTCATAGTCCCTCACGCAATCGCGTAAGACGACTGGAAGGCGAAAGCTATCTTCTTTCTTTTATCAGTCGATGTAATGATCCGCCCCACCCCGTACGAAAGCTTTCTGCACCTAACATGGATATGCACTGCCTCGAGGATCGCAGGCGTTGCAAGCTTTCTGCACGTCATCTTTCTTTTTGTTTTCGTCGCAGTCGATGCACTGATCCTCCCACGCCCGCGTCTGAAAGCTTCCTCCACCTAACGTGGTTTTGCATTGCCTCTGATATCGGAGACGCAGCAAGCTTTCTGCACCTTTTGCGTTGACTCCGTTATCGCCCCACGTTTCACCGAGCGACAATGCCATCTGATGGCGTCATATTACGACGTCACAATATGTGACGTCACGATGACCTCATAGTGACGTCATGATGACGTCGCGAAATTTGGTGATCTCTGGCGTAATCACGTGATGCTGTTTTTGCATCACTAGTTTTGACGCCGCCCACACTGACGGTCGATCTTTGTGCTTAATGAGACATCGTAGGATTTTGCCCCAATAAAGTACTAGAACCATACCTCTAGAAGCCGTGTGTAAATGGCCTCTAAACCACTACGACCTCAAAGAGGAGAGAGTGGTTTCTTTTTCGCCTTCACTACCCTTCCTACAAGGCTATCTCCTCCTCGCCACGTATTTCTTGATAAAACACGTGGACAATGTCAGTACCAAGGGTGAGCCCATCAGGATAGCCTGATTTTCGGCTACATGCTGGTATCTACGCTTTCGCAGTTTAAAACGCACAAAATGAAGTGAAATATGTTTATCGCGCACAATGCTCTTGCGAGACGAGGCAGAACGGGCGTGCGATTTCGTGGCAGAGCAGGTTAGCAGACAATTCGCATTTGATACCCCTTGTGTATAGACCAATCTAGAGCTTACTTCCCCATTACGTCACGTGAACAGGGTGCTGGCGTTACGAATTCTGCCGAAAAGACGGAAATGGCCAGGAGGTAATAACGAGCTCGTTCTTTGTGTTTCAGAGGCTGTTTAGGGACTGGACTTGCGCACACTTGTGACTTATCGTTTTCGAATAGATATGCGTCGGTATGCTCGCGCAAGTGTTGTCTTGCGCACAAATTTTCCGTTTTGTAGATCTTATATGGCACTCTATAAGAAGCCCCTTAAGCGCAGCAAGCTAATTGTGAAGAGCACCATCTCAGATAGTGCGTGGGTATTTTTTCTTATTTTTGATCATAGTTTCTTATTCAGGTTCCGTTAACTGCAAAACGTAAATGATGTGACATTTATTTTGCTAATATTTTCGCACCTATTCTCATTCAATTAGGTACTATTTCGCGCGAAGCAGCCGAAAACTTTAACCTCATGTTCATATTTACAATTTTATAGAAATAAATTTATTCGGTTAATTTTTACAAAGCATGGACTCACTTCTCACTCCTTACAATCAATTTGCAAGTGCATTTCAATATTTTTAGGCAAGGACTAACGAGGTATTGGCACTGACTATTTTTATAGGTTTACATTTCAATGCATTGGTATCGCAGTGTACATTTTGAAACACTCGTAAGCTACTTTTTGTCCCGTTCTTCACCAGCCTGCAGAGTCACTGCCATTTGCAGCCCGCAAAAAAGTCATAGTTTCACCGCAAGGGCGAATGAATGAATGCGAGTAACATATTGCACTGTCATACTAAGGAAGGCTAGCAGTTCCCTCCTTTGCAAATCCGGGTGCTGCAGCGAGCGAAGTGACCTTTGCGCGGCCTATGGCGTCGACGCTAACTTTGCGATGAAAACACCTTAGAAGCGTCGAGCGCGAACTATGACAGGGACAAAGAGGGAGGGAACGACACCTAGCGCTTGTCGTTCCCTCCCTCTTTTTTCTTGTCATAGTTTGCGCTCAACGTTTCTATGATGTATGCGTGTCAACTAGCTCGCCCTTCGGTCTTACTTCAGATTAAAACACTGCACATACGAAGCTAGGAGCCACCTGTTGAACGCCCCTCAAGAGATAAGGGTGCGAGCACGGGCGAACACGCCCCATAGGTCAAAGTACAGGGCCGGAGGCGCACAGCCCAACTCTGGCGAAAGAGGTGCGGGCCGAAGTCCTTTAAAACGCTCACTTTGACCCTTTGCGCCATCTTGCGGATGACAGTGAACAAGCCTCTGCCACGCTAAAGCATCTCAGAGATCTGCGCACCACTGACGATAAGTGGTGTCCATAAATAGCTCCCCGTAAGTACGCTGGAGAGTGCATTCCTTCGGGGCGCTGTCGTGGAAACCGTCGCGCTACGGAGCGAGGTCGCAGGTTCGCATCTCTGGTCGCGCGTTTTGGAAGAACTTTTTTATCAAGAGTTTTCTTTGTGGGTAAGATATATATACATCGCGACGGCTTAAACACACCGAAGGTGTCCATATAATTCCTATCGCAATGAATAAAAAAGACGAACCAAAATAGGGGCCGGAGGCAGAGCATTTGTGTCTTTCGGAAAATAACTTGGATACGAATAAAAAAAACGCCAGGCCTGTGCGCAACACGCTGCACAGTCACAGCGAAAGCTACGAGAGCGGCCTTTCAAGAGGCCGTTGTAAACTTTGTTGGGCAACTAGTACATTTACACTTGCAAGGTACCCACCACGACATGAATCATCATAATTTTAACAGCGAAGCCGTCTGGTGCCTGCGTGCACCACCGAAGTAATTTTGGCTCGCTCAAAGTTGATTCATCATCATCACAGTCATCATAATGTGTAAGCTAGCTGTAATGTGTGTTGCCTATCAGAAAATTATCATCATCATGAACGGATATGCGCCGCAGAAATTTGGCAAATCGCACTACTCACGACTGGTCCACTAAAATGAAGAAAGCAACAGTTAGCCCAAGAAGTGACTATCATCACTGGTATGGGCCACAGAATATGAGCTAACCCCACTACTCACCGCTGGCTCACCAAGGGAGAGAGAGAGAAAGCTATAAAAAGAAAGAAAGCGAGAAAAATGGAGATAATGAATAAAGACATAAAAAGGTAAAAAGACAGAGGGAGATATAGGCAGAGAGAGAAAGTAAAAAGAAAGAGAAAACAGAAAGAGAGAGATAAAGAATTGAAAGATAAAAAATAAAATTAGGAGCAAGAAATAAAGAGAGAGAAAAAGCGGACATCAAGAAAGGGTCGCTCTATGAGAGGTGCGAGCGCTCGGTTCTGGAGTTTCGAAATCCGTGTCGTGATTAACCTAGCTAAAGCCTAGCAACAACCTAGAAGCAACCATATTACACTTAAGAATCGTACACTTTCGCTGTTTTAAGCCTTGCGCGGCTTAGTGCAAGCTTCGCCAATTTTTTTGTGAAATATGTGTGGAAGCACCCATTATCCCATTATTCGTCTTTTTGCGGAGAAGCGTGGTACCTGCTACACATATGTGAGGCATATGCGTAGGTCCGCAAACTCACTCATGGGTCGACTCTCTCAGACTCAGATCGGCCCGTGAGTCTGAGTCTGAGTCACCAAAAATTTCCCATGGAGGAAATTTTTGGTGAGTCTGAGTCCGAGTGAGTCAGGTTGAGGAAAACAGCGGTGAGTTTGTGTCTGAGTGAGCCCTCAGTGCAAAATATGTTTCTTGAGTCAGTCTGAGTGAGCTCCACCTTTCATTGCCGACCTATGGTGATATCTACTCATCTTCAGCATTACTATGAGCATTATATCGGCTTACGTTTGTACTGACATCTATTCGCACATATCTCAACGCGCTCATGTTCATGCGCCACCTCAATATTTATTTGTTAGAGACGTGAATTGGGAGGGGTGCCACGACCTCCCCCCGCAAACTCTTTCACTGAAAGTTCTTGATAAAAATGTCTCGTTTGAGTCAGGTATTTCATAAAAATGTCCTTACTGGATTACTGGATCAATGATAGCTCGTATTTGAAGGTATAGGATCAAAAGGCGTATCGTAGAGCGCCGATTATGTGAGATATTGGCATTAAATAGCATGGACATCAAGATCTAAAAAAAGGTAGTTTTACGCTTACGGACTCATGAGTCGACTCACTCAGGCTAAAGTCAAGCCGTGAGTATGAGCCTGAGTGAGTCCGGCTGAGTAAAACGTTCGTGAGTTTGAGTCCAGTGAGTCCGGTTGAGAAAAATATTGGTGAGTCTGAGTCTGAGTGAGCCCTCAGCGCAAATTATATTTATTGAGTGAGTCTGAGTGAGCTTATTGCCGACCCATGGGCATATGTGAACTTTGTTGATGCTGTGGCTGATGACGATGAAGAATAATGGCTGAGCCCTTTGTAGTAGGTTGGGATCATCAAATGACTCACTCGTTACGCAATTCACATTATGTGACGCCTGGTTGTTATTTAGTCTTCTACCACGCTATATTACATATGTTAGCGCAATTTCTTGTCCGACATGAGGACTATATAGGGTCTCTTTGCGAAGGAGTTATAGAGCAAGGGCGTGGCTTTGTGTTAGTGTACTCGTCTGCCACGCAGAGGGCCTGGGGTCAAATTCCATTCGTTCCTATATTTTTTTCTGCTTTCATTTGCTCTTATTTCGTGCGATAGCGTTTACGGAGTACGGGGGTTGTGGCGGACAGCTACGGCGCCAAGACGGCTGTTTTTTATCACATAACGGCTTTTGTCGCAATATAAGACAGCCATATTTTCACGTGAAAGAAAGAATCACGCCGCTGTTCGATGGAAGAGCCAGGTCACCGTGTGGCCCCCAGGCGGTCGACATCCTGCCGATCGGTGTCGGCATGCACAAAAACAGCTGACGATGCCTCACGTTTCCCGTAACAATCTCTGTTAATGAGCCCGCCGGCGAAAAAGCGACACGCGAGTGGCGTCAGAGCAATTAGGGTCGTCGTTATTGTCTATTAAGCAATTAGGAAAAAGCGATTAGCGAACAACAAAGGCAGTACCCGAGTTTCCCGACGCCGCATGACGTGCCTGTTAGTGTCAGCGTTCGCGTTTCTTATTTATCAACTTCTCCTTTTCGCAACCGGGTTATGAGCAGTATCGAGAGAAAGCTGTGTTAATTTGACATCCGAAAACAAGAAAAACTCGTGAAGGAAAGAGAAATCTTGTACAACTAAACAGTGATGCGAACACTGTCGTTTTTTTACACTAGTTAACGTGAGGCCTCGTTCAACGTTTGTATGGTTGTACCCACCAGAAATTTTCTAACTTCAATAGTACTCAATTTTTGTATCAATGCTTCCAATAACCCTTTCGCAAATCAGCAAATAAACTTTCGCTTTAAAACGTGGCAACTCGGCTGAATAATGTGCTCCTGGGAACACAGAGACCAGAGAGGAAAAGAAGCTGGTATATAATGAAACGTCACTCTGCAAGAAGCGAAAACGAATGCATAAAGGGAAGGGGGGGGGGAGGGCAAAATATAGATGCTGGCTGTGTGCTCAGAAGAGCGTGTCGCATAACACGATGTCCATACCATGCTTCACTGCCGATACGATTCTCATACCCAGTGACATCGATCGGGGAACGACATCGCATGCAGGAAGAGCATGCAGGTCACGCTCATCGCCCACTCTATTCTCGCTTACTGTGGCATGTATTTGCACATTACTCACGCCTTTCTGAACATCTTGCTACCTTCCTTCTCCTTTTTATCGTTGCGTGGAGTCTCATATGTGTCAGTTGAATGGTCTCCAGCAGAGTTCCTTATGGCTTTTGATAAACGAATGTTTTGCTTTTGCTCATTTTCTATTGAACATAATATTTTTTTCTCCTCCGTCTCTTCAACTGGCAGCTTCCTCTCAGGCTGGAACACTGCACTGCTCGCCTCGAACCTGGAAGCACGATTTGGGGCTTTCCAACGAGATGATGAAGCCGCTTCGAGACAAGGTCTCGCAACCGCGTCCGCGACGGGTGCCCAGACCCGCTAAACAGACGCCGGACTCGAATGTTATTGATTTATAAATAAAGTTTACACTCCTTTTCAGACCAGAAATGGCTGATACAAATAAGATTTGCAGTGTACAATTTCAAGTTCTCTTTTTTTTACTTCTTTGGTGTGCGATGCCTGTCCTATGTGGTGGGTTGAAAAAAAAAAAACAGGAAAGGTTTCTCTGAATGAGTTCCGCCTAGATATTAAAAGAAAAAAAAAGGCAAATGGCCCATTAATAACAAAAGTCACAGTTCCACCGCGAGGGCGAAGCAATGAATGCGATAGCAATCAAATTGTAGTTTTACACGAAGTGAGGCTGGCAGCTAACTGTTTTGTGTCCGACCTCGCGTAACTACAAAACGCTGGTGTAAGAGAATACGGCCGCTCCAGGGAGCGATGCTCTCCGCATAGTCACTTCGCGTTGAGAGCGCAGCACGTAGAAGAGGTATACGAGCCGCCCGCGGTGATGGCTTTCCCGATAGCGCGCGCGCCAGCGATCGCGACCGCGCCCTTAGATTCAAAGTTCGAAGTTACTCCTCGCATCGACGCGACACTCCCCCCCCTCCCCTCGCGTCTTTTAAGGCTCGTTAAAGAAGGCCGGGCGTTTCCTGTCTGCTTCGACGGCAGGCCTCCCCCGAGCGGGGTGATGTTATCGCTTGCACCCTCAGAGTGATGGGCAGGCTTGGTTTGAACTCTGCTTCGGCCGCGTTCATTGCCCCGCTCGAGCGCTTTTACCCGCGGTAGAGCATACAATGCGCGGGGGGACCTTATCAATTTGGACTTCAGCACCGGAAGGACATGACGGCGATGGCGTCGGCAACGGCGACGGCAAAAAACCGTCGAGACTGACCATATAATTGCTATCGCAATAAAAAAGCAACGAGGTTAGCCTCCGAGCCTTTCACTCTGGACAGGCTAGATGGCTACTGTCTCAGACTAATGCCTGTACAATTTATCAATAAGCCTCGACCTTTCCCTGCATTAGATAATCGAAGCAATATATATTTCACTAATGTCCGCAAAAGAGAGAGATAACAGATAAAAATAAAAGCAAGGAAGCTGACCTGTTATTATATGGTTACGCTTATCCTATTAGTGAAAGGAGCTTTATACACTTCCCACTGAGCGCTCAAGTAAACGGCAATAGATTAGCGGCAACAACTTTGCGGAATTTATTTGATTTCTCAGCTTTTATATCTCGCCCCATCTGAGTGAGATGTAAAACACCCCAGGCAAATATCGTACAGCTGTTCATTATGAAACTTCTCGCTTTTCTTATCAGTGCCCCAGTGTGTCATCGTGCATTCCACTGGTCGCTGCCGCCCACTGACGAGTATCCAAACAATTCAGAACCCGCTTCAATTCAGACACGTCAGGACGTCTTCCGTTGCAGACAGAGGCGCAGGTGCGAAGAAGCGCCGCGCTTGTCGCCGCGGGCGACGTCACTCGAACAAACGGAAGTGTCAAGAGCCACATGACCGGAATTCCGCCAGATATCAGTTGAGCGGCGACGTCGGAGGCGAGAGAGTTTCAGAGCGCTTCGAGCTTGTGCACGGTGCTCTGAAATTATCAACCGAATGTATATAGATGGCTTGACTTTGACCTGCAAGTTGTGACGCACGTCGCTAGACCAGTCTGAAGCACTCGGAAATGATCAGCAGAATACATCGTTAGTGACAACTGTTAGTGACAGTGGTATCACATTAGTGATAACATTTAGTCATAACGACATGAGCGTTTACCCTGTGCCTCGATTGTAGCGTTGCGACCTTGGCAAGGTGTTCAACTCGTAACCTCGTGTACAGCAGCGGAACACCATAACCAATTAGATGGTTCACCCTGCATATATGCGTTCACCGATGGCTAAGGAAGACAAACTTCCAGGGCTAAAGAATCTACGCACAACATTCAATAAAAGAACAGCACGCGCGAGCCTTCTAATCGAAAGAATTTCGGCAGCGGCAAATATTACAAAGAAAGCGTAATACTTTTGAGCCTTTAAAGCAAAGTTATTAGCCCACTGTTTCTAACTCTAGTGGACAACATCAGTCTTCGCAGAGCCTCGCATTATTGTTTTTTTTAAATCTGCAACAAACATTTTTTTCCTTTCGATTTTTGTCGTATACTTAATCTCGTCAGCTTGACAGGTGCGCTTCTTCTGACGACGCAGCCAGCACTTAAAGTCATGCGATATCCCTGCAGTGAACCAAGAATCCTCCAAGGTATCAATTTCTTTCGAAGATGACTAAAACTCACGCACTGTAAAGAGGTTAGAGAAAGAGGGGGTCCTGAAATGCAAGCCACGTGTAAAACACCGACACACAAAAAAAAAAACTACAACTACAACTACAAGCATTCAAACGCACAGAAAGAGAGAACTGCTTCCGGGCTTCTCGCTGGCTCCTATTGGCCCCATTAAATATAGAGGGGACTGCGCTTCTTTTAAGCGCCGCCATGTACCTTCCACACGTGTGCTTCGATTGGCAGCAGATTCGCTTTTTGACGGTGGCAACTAACTCTGGCTTTTAGTAGCGCATGTGATGAAAACTAAAAACAAGGCTTTCCACTGCCGACGCGATGCTCGGCAGTTGCAATTCTGCAGCCATGAAACGTGTATTCTATGCGTTTAAGATGTGCGCCAAACATATAGAAAGCGGCTGTTGAGTCGAGCACGCAGGAAAGTATATTTTCCGCAAAGCGGATATTTTTAGTTCCTGAACGCGCGATGGAGCTTTGAGCGAACGATGAACGGTTATCCATTTCCTCCTACTCTCATTTTATCTAGATTTTCTTACATATTTGAGAGATTTTTGCACCCACTGCATTTCCAATTTCCTTTATTGCATATCACAAAGCTGTGTGTGCTGATATGGACACCACCAGAGCGTCTGATAAAGTGCTATAGTAAGTGCAATATCTGAAACAAAGATAAATCACCACGGGGGTCTAGCGGTTATGGTGCTTGATCGCTGACACGAAGATCATGGGATCGAATCCCAGCCGCGGCGGCCACGTTTCGGTGGAGGCAACATACTGGAGGTCCGTGTGCTTACATTTAGGTACACGTTAAAGAATTACAGGTGGTTGAAATTTCCAGAGCCCTCCGCTACAGCGCCTCCCAAACCATATTGTGGTTTCGGGCATGTAAAACTCCAACATTAAATATTAGATATGGTTACCCCATGACTGAACGCATATTCATGAAAAGCATATAACGCATTGGTACTTGCATCTCAATAGATGCAGGAAAATGAGGGAATTGCTGATAATATTATTTTTCTTGAAAATTTACTTGGCGCAGCTTTCCCTTTCATCTGTGAGGTTAAGCGCTCACCTCCGTCTCGCAGTGAGATCTTGCTAGGGTGAAATGACTTCCCAGAGGAAGTACAAAGAAGAACCACGAATAGCGAAAACAGTACTCCGTAATTTCAAGATTTAGCGTGAGACGTCACTCAGACTCACTCGAAAAATGTATTTTACACCTAGGGCCCTCTCACTCTCACTAAAACTTTCTCAACGAGTGCAAATAGATGTTATTTCTCTCTCTCTCTCTCAACCGGACTCACTCTGTGTCAAACTCGCCCAAATATTACGCACCCGTATTCACTCAAACTCAGACACACGGCTTCATCTGAGTCTGAGGGAGCCTGAGTGAGTAGGCTCATGATTGAGGTTCATGACCTATGCATTTGAATAGCCCGAATAAGAAGTACGAAGCACCAGATAGCTTTTTTCATCGAGCACATTTCAGCTATGTTTTACTGATTGGCCTCTACCTTTCTTATTTCAGTGCTTTTTGAGTTCGGACCGCAATGAAGAAAGCGCGTTAACACTATCTTGGTTCATTCATCTCCATGTCCTCATTTGTTCTATATTAATATGGTGCATTCGTGAACAGACTTTTTTTCCCTTTCTTTCGTTTTTATCAAGAAAAGCAATCTCAGCGGAGCAACTTTGAAATCGTACAACTGCCTGCAGAAACTTCACCGCTTATCAGGGGCGTAGGCAGAAATTTTTTTCCGGGGGGGGGGGGGGGGGCACCTCCTTGATTTGTAGTGGGGGCCGGGCAGGCAGATGTGGTCAAGTTGCATTTTGGGCTCAGTATGCAATAGCAAAAAAAAATTTCGGGGGGGGGGGGGCACGGGCCCGGTGTGCCCCCCCCCCCCTGGCTACGCCACTGCCGCTTATCCATGTTTCCAACTGTGTTGCCAACCTTCCATGTTCCCAACGTTCCTCACTTACCCTGTACGTTCCGCGCTCACCCTGTGAAAAATCACTGCCAGGCTAGACGGGAGACACGAAGCGCGTCGCGTTTCCCTTCGCATTTCTATCCCGGCGGTGGTGGGAAGCTTTTGTTAACTCTAACATTCTTCGGAATGGCGACTTCAGCCCAAGCTAGGCGTCCAATCATTGACGCTCTTCTGGCTGTCACACCGCTTTGTCTGATACACTTCCCCCGTGCGAATAGAGCGGCCTGACTGACGGCGTGTTGTCGGAGCTAATCGCGGAGGCCCCATCATGACACTAACGAGCGCCGACAGTGAGCGCTTCGGTAGTTGCAGCATTCGGGGCAGCGGGAAGCGGAACGCCTTCATGTGTTCACGGCTCAAACTATGAACTCGGCCTTTCGCGTTGATGAAACCCTATTATTTCCTTGAGCACACCTTGGCTTTTCTCTCCTCAAATGATGACGCCTTGAATAAGTGCATATTGAGTACCAGTGTTATGTGCTTGCTAATGCAATCTTTCCGAGGGATCCAGCACATACTGTGTCCTGGTGTATGTTAACAATTTCAGCGACCACAGGGGTTAAATCATGACCTTTGGCGTTAATCGTCGGGATATAGATGTGCTACTAGGTGTCAACGGGGGCGCATCCACGCGAAACGGTGTTATGGCTGCCAGATACCAGTAGACATTGTGCAAGCATTCACCCATCAATCTACAATAAACAATCAACTATAGTCTTGTGAAGACATAGTTCACTTTAGTGTAATGCCGATTCCTATGACGGTGAGATCAACCATCTTTTTTTTTTCTTATTCTTTATTGGCTGTTGCAAATGCAGTTGCACTAATGAAATCCATGGCACAGCTTATATCATCGATACATGGGGGGTGTTGCGTACAACGACAGCACGTGATTGAAGAGCCAAAGTTTACTTAAGAAATGTGAATTTGGCAGAAAGAGCCATACTGTGGGTGACATCATATCGATCGCTCTTCAGGCCCGAGCATTTTCGGTCGGGTGCGAAATCTTCAGCTCTGCGTCTACATGCAAGCACGCTGATTTAAAGCTTTCTGTCCCCGTTTATATATTTCTCTCGGTTAGAAGCGCTCCCTGCTTTCCGCGACTGACAGAAAAAAACAAGCAAGAAAGATAGGGGTGAACATGAGGTGCAGTTAGCATCCTGCTATATAAATTTCTTCTTGCTGATCTTTACAGTTTATTTGTAGCGCTACAGATTTCATTTCAATGCCTGCCGGCAGTTGATCCATCTTGACGATAGCTCAGTACAGCATGCAGCAGCTATAACATGGAATATATGTACAAGGTATCATTTGAGCCATAGATGATAAGATATCAATGATATCAATAAAGATTATTTGTTGATGATTGCTAATGGTAGTTTTGCATTTGTTTTCAGCGCAACGTTGTTTGTGGAATTGCATTGATAATGTCACGTTGTTCTCGCAATAAGATATTGATAGTTAGTGCTACATGAGTGTCACGGTGCTCCCTTTTTGACGGTGCTTTACTAGCAACAAGAGAAATCCACGGGGAAAATGCGTTCAAAGGTCATTTGGACACATCCATTACTATTAATTAACTGAAATGTATGTGCTGCGTTAAGGCATATAAAAGGTCACACGGTCGTTTGTGCGTTTGCCTAAGAGAAGTTGAAGACGAAAGCCATATTTGTCTTCTCAGTCGATTGTATTGGCCCCGCCCAAAAGCTTTCCGCACCCAATGTGGCTTTGCACTGCCTCCGAGATCGGAGGAATGGGAAGCTTTGTGCACGTGACGAGCTTTCGCAGTACCTCCGTGATCGGCTCACGTTTGACCAAGCGACGATACCATGTAATGACGCATCCTGCGACGTCACGTAGTGTTGCGTCATAGTGACCTCACGATGACGTCATGGAGGCGCCACACATTTTGGTGATCTGTAACATCCCGATTACCTAATAGGCTTACGTCATCATATGATGATGATTTTTTTCAGAACTGACTGCTGCGCGAGTCGGTAATCTATTACGACGAAAACTGCCCGAAAAAAAAACGGAGACAATGAAGTCACACGCACAAACGGAGACTGGCAAGTGAAATTTTATTAGGAGAAACACAAAGATATGAACACCATGGTACAAAGAAATACTTGGTACCATCTTATAAACAACAGCATGGTCCCTACGGACATGAGCTAACGCTAAATTTTAAGTCAAGTGCGCAATAATTTGGTTAGGTAACCCTTATACTGCCAAACGGTGGAGGCCACATAAGGCTTCCCGCCCCGAAATATCTCGCTCCTGTGAAGTGATGAAGAGAAAGCCGTGGGCCCTGCATTATAGATATCTTTAAACGTACTATTTATTTAGCGTTTTAACATGCCTATGTTTGAAAAAGTACCTTGCATAAATTTTTTTAAGTCCTTACAAACGAATGAAGACAAAACGAAATCGAATAATTGAATTTCTTCCAATCTCGCTGGTAGCCGCCTTTTTAAGTATTCAAGTATGAGATGATCTTTTCTGCGCAGTCCCATAACGCCTTCATCGCTGTCCGAGAAGCTTATCTTCTTTCGCAGTGTTTATTTCACTGCGCCTCATTTAATTAAAAGAACAGCATCTAAAAAGCCAGAAAGGCTTCACGGCCATGGCAGACCACTCAGTACCGTTTCGCGTGCTTTAGTTCGTGTTTTGACGACGTTAGTACGATGGCTTTACCAAGAACTGCGCGGTCATCCGTCTCCGTTTTCACAACCATGAATTCATTGCACCGAGACAGCGACGCGTTGTGCTTTTTTGTTTTTGCCTTTGTGCCAGTCTCTCTTTCTTTTTTTTTGTTTGGCGCAAGGGTATAGAAACTAAAGCAAAATTGAAAGGAGGAGAAAGTCAAATCTCAACGCACAACAAACTTATTCCTTCACTCAGTGAGTTTCACACTGATACAATTCATTCGCGATTTCAAAGCTCCAAAAAACGGGGCATATTGGGCCACAAGTAAAATAGTATTGCAATTCGTTATCAAATATAATTAGACGTAAGTTGTTTATAACATGTATCTTGTTATAGTTGTTTATAACATGTACCTAACATGTAGCCCAACTTGTCTTCGGTAGGAGCGGTACAAACCGTGTGGACGAGCTCAGCTGGCCTTCGGTAGGGAAAGGGTTAATACGAAGCATTCAGTTTTAAGTGGAAGGGGGGGGGGACTGAAGGCGCTGCTGCAGTGAGACTTCTCTACCCCCCCCCACCCTAATTGAGAACCCTGCGCACGCATATGCTTCGAGCAACGATGCCGTAGGCTACGGTAGCAAGCTGCCGCGTGATTTTGCGCCTGCCCTCGCGCTAGTCTGCCATGAAGTCTCTCTGGAAGTCTCTCTCTCTCTTCATAATGCAGCTTGCTCATTCCGTAAGCCACGACCACCTCGTTATAGTAAGTCAAACACCAATAACTTTGTTCTACTGTCTATGCGTAACTCCACGCTAACCTCTTCGGGTGTTTGTGGTAATTTCGCTCGCCCTAAGCTCAGCGACGAGATCTGGCTCCTCTTATGAAATGTTGAAGCGCCGCTTTTTCGCTAGCATTATGCTGACCCATCTGGGTGTAGCCATCGTTACACTGGTGACACGAGATTGCAATACGACGGCGCGGAGGAAAAAATAGAAACTGCAGATAGAAAATAATATCTGAGAAGATATGCTTTTCTATAACCGAATAGCTGCACAGAGATGTGAACGTGTGAGTGAATATCAATGGTAAGTGTTTTAGCAGTTGAACGGGGACAAACATAATGGTTTAGGTCTTCTTCTATGAAGGTTTGCTTCATGTGTCGTTGCATGTGTCGTTGCATTCAACTTCATGTGTCGTTACATTGCATATATTCGAATTGCATTAACATCAAGGGTGATTGTGACGCGGTTTCTCTGAGGCTTTTTGAATCGGTGATTCTGTACCAATTACGTTTTCCATGAACTAGTAACCAATATTGTTTTTGCTATTTTGTTTATTTTTGATATTACTGACCATTTCATTCAACCGCTTCTTTTTTAAGTGTCATCGCTAACGACATTCAAGGGCCGTCGGAAAGTCCCATCAGCCTGAAATGCGGAAGAGCTCTTGAACATTCTCGTGTTCTGAACACACAATCTAAGCAAAAATGACTTGCTAAAATACGAGTTGCATAGACGAACCAGGTTACTCCCCTCTTCTTTTTCCTTGCCGTAAGCACTCATATAGCACCATAAACGTGGGCGGTTTTCTAGCCATAGCTTTTCACTTGCAACAACGAATGAAAACGTGAAACAACGTCAGCAACAGCTGCGCCAGTTTTCTCGTTTCAATAAGGGCCTCAGACGTCCTTCACTTCCATCTTGCTACCTATTTACCTAACGACGTGGCCGGTCCACTTAACTTAACAGCCGCTCAATGTTCAGCGAACAACATTCAGCCATAAACCTATTTTGTTCCACAACAGCGTTTGCTAGTAACAATGACGGCAGACGCCAATGACCGCGAATATTCTAAGTTCTCGCGCATTTTCCCAGGACTGCAGAACCATCGTTGCCTCTGTTTTGTCGCTCAGCTCGTGTAAGCAGTAAGCGGTGTATGGCGTGCTATGTTGTGTCTGCAACATTCAAATAGACAGATTATTGCATATTTTATAACGGACAGAGACCGAATTCAGGACCCTTGAATTCACTATCGTCACACGAGCACTATGGATATAGTAGTCAGCATTCGGTAGCTTCGAGGGCTAGGCCTGCAGGATGGGCGTCATCGCTGCGAAGGTTCATCGTCCTGGCCTCACGATCCTCATAGTTGTCGCCGAAGGGAAAATCTAGTGGATGGGCAGACATACTGTTAGCTGCTCCGAGGGCTGGGCTGACAGAACGCTACTCCTCTTTCTACGTGGACACCCTAGCCTTGTGAACCTCGGGCCGTCGTCTTGAAGGGCAAGGGCAGACCAGGGCTGAAGCCAACGCAAGGGGCTCCCGCCTCACGAACCTCCAGGCAACGGACACTGTCTCATCAATCCATGACTCGTCGACTCGATCAATCAATGAGTACAGTCCCTGGTTTCGGCACCAAATATAAAGAAGGACAGACCGACGGCATGGCTACCTACTTCTTCCTTCCATCTTTAATGCCACACTCATCCTAATGATGATTGTAGGCGCGCGGTGCGCGACAGTCATCGTCTTACATTTTCAACGTCGTTTAGAAAGACTGATTCTTTACTTTTATGTTCTTTTTGCACCTTCTTATTCTGTGCTGTACTTGGTTTATCACAACCATCCTGTTTTTGTTGGTTCTCTGGGATTTTACACACTCTCAAGATAAGGAGACAACAATATCACTGGTTGCTCAAGCAGTGTCGAGATTTCTATTCGTACGGAATGTCATTTTCTCAAAGTACACCAAGAACATGCAGCCTGAATGAAGGCCAACAGATAATGAAGCCAAGAAAGGTATAAGGGACGTCAACTGTACTGTTTTAAGTGTATTGCATTAATTGTGATATAGATATGAAGAAAGTAAAGGGGACGACAAGTTAACTTGCCGCCGGCAGGGACCGAACCTGCAAGCCTTCGTATTACGCAACCTATGCTCTCACCAACTGAACTACGGCGGTCGTCCCCTCGTCTACATTATGGGGTGTTTATATGTGGGAAACATGGGAGCGTCAGACAGCGCCGCTCGTAGCCGTGACGGCGAGTGTGAAACACTTTCTTCTGCCAAGTGTGGATATGAGAGACACGGCCGCTCAGAGCGGCCGTGTCAGAGACCTCGCAGTGCAGGGATTCGAAACATTAGAACTCCTGGGATCGTTTAACGTGCGCCTAAATCTAAGCACACGAGCCCTTATCATTTTATGCTCCATTAAAATGCGGTCTGCTGCGGCCGGGATTTCTTCATGCGGCCGTCAGTTGCGCAATCTATCTGGCAGGATAAATTTCAGGGTAATACATGCGTATAAGTAAGCGTCATATGCGTGTGGTATTCATAATTCTGAAGACCAGCCTATTTGCTAGTACCTGAGTTTTTTACGAAGGCAATAATTAAAGTCAATAACTCAAGGACAAGCGAGAATACCGCTGTTACGTTGAACCATCGATACATTTGCTTTGATTTAATGCAATAAGTACTTCTCTTTTGCGAAGCTGCTGTAATATTAATGAAATCAACGCGTTTCCTATTAGTCAATGCGTGTATACACTTAAAATAACATGAATGTGAGAGATAGAAGGTAGAGAAACGGTGGAAGTGTTACCTGGATTTGCTGCCCTACGCTGGCGTTGGAGTCAGCAGTATAAGAGAAAAGTACAATGACAAAAATAAAGAAAAAATGACGAAGCTTGCACTAAGTCGCGGATGCGCAGTTAAGATACTGTAAGTAGCATACAAATTTATGAATCCCTCAAAACAGTGTCCGTGTCTGCTTAGAACACAGAGCACTACTAGGCAACCCTAATTGCGCTCTGCTTCGTACGATACTGCGATAATATGTCGTTGTAGCTTCGAGAAAAGTAACAACACACGGTGAGTGGCGTGGTTTAGTTCGTAGAGAAGACTTCTTTATAATGCGACGAATGTGCCTTTTTTTTGATACCCGGCTGCCAACATGGTATAGTAGTTAGGGTGCTCGGCTGACGACTCGAAAGGCGCCTGTCCTATCCTGGCCGCGGTGACCGAATTTCGATGGAGGAGAAATGTTAGAGAACGGTGTACTTGGATTTAGATACACGCAAAACAACCCCAGGTGGTAGAAATTTTGGCAGCCCTCCATTACGATGTGCCTTACAATCATGCCCTCCTTTTGGCACGTAAAAGCCCACCAATTGTAATCATTCTTTCCTAGGTTCGTTAGTCCAGGGAAGGGGGAGGGGGGGCTAGGGGCCCAGGCCCCTTTCCCGATATTTTGGTGAAGTAGGTGTTTCTACCAAAAATAAATAATAAAAATGGGTGTTTTTCTCAAATAGTCAAGCTTTACAGCAAGTGCCCCGCTCCCCTCTCCCCACGAAAGAAAATCCTGGCTATGGGCCCGATTCTTTTTTTACTGCGGCGTCTGCATGGGCTCGCTATTGCACGAACAATTTTTATCATGCTCTGACTTTGACTCGGCTGGGGTTGCTGATAAAAACGACAGAACATAAACGTTATCTTGTTTAAATAAAACACGGGCGTAAAAGAACACTCACCTGTATGTTTTCGCACAGTGTTGACAAAGCTGCGCTTGCGAGAGACTGGATTCTTTGGGAGGCGCCAAATTAAGATTCTTTGGAAGGCAACAAATTAAGTCCCGCTATTCTAAAAGAGCAATGACTGGTTCGCAAATATTGAGAAAAGCAAACAACTATATTACTTCTAAGAAAAATGCCAGCATAATAGTAAACATACAGAAGTAATCGCAGGAAAAAATTATTCCCGGAGTTCACGAAACTTGTCGTGGCTAAACGCCGGTGTGTTTTCATGCGCAAAAAATTGCTTGGTACATGCGCATTTGCTTCCCTTCCGCAGATGCGATTGTCCGTCGTAGTTTTCTAATGTGGCGCCCCACCTAAAGGGGTTTTTAAAACTCGTGTTTATATTTGGACGCTGAACTATTTCCGATTGTTTCCTGATAATCTCGACTAAAACTATTTACTGCCACATAAAAGTGATCACGTTTGGAGTTGTGATCACTGTCCTTGCAAAAGTAAATTAGCTCAAGTGAAGAGTTCGTGTGAAGGGAATTTCGAGATACTATTTTCTTGCATTGTGTTACGACTTGCGACACACGGTTTTTCTGGATTGTTTTGTTGCATTTAATAGCACACTATACTGAAATGTGCAAGGAAACTAACATGATCATTTAAAGTAGGCTGGCAATGACGGCGTCATTGCGGCTACGTTGTCTTATCACTGGTCGAATTTTTATGTTAATGCAAAAAGAAAATAGTTCGATGACACACTAGATATCGAAACTGACCCAACAATTGCCGAGAGCTAAGACCGACCGAGTGAGTTTACGAAAGGAGCACACCAGAATGCGGGGCTGGTGGGAGGGTAGGCAAGTGAGAGAGAAAGAGAGGGGATTGAAATTTTTTCAGGAATGTAGAAAATTGACCTAGCCATAACAGACTGTACACGCCCGGAAGAGTGAGTTTTTCAGTTGTTTTTTTACACTTCAAATAACATTTCGCCTTCCTTCGTAGCTTCACAGAGTAGACATTGTTCGAGAAACATAGGCATGTCCGTATGCACCTTGCGCATACTCCAAAGCCTTCGACGCGTGGATCCGTCGTTATCTTTCCATTAAAAGAAACAGAAAAAAAGTTAGCGGAAGCCCTCCCCCTTCGCCAGTGACATAACTTGGGCAGCAAGCGAACATTCGGTAGCATAGTGAGGACGGGACAAAAGCGAGCGCAACCACGCACATTTACAGCTGTCGGTTGCCCACGCCATGATTTCTGCGATGCAATGGCTGCGGCACTCCGGCACTTTGTGCGGAAGGAAGCGACTCATGGCGAGTGGTGTAACCGACGTCGCCATAGAAACGTTGCTGAGACGCAGGAGAAACACGTGCACGTGATGACTGTGTGGAGATAAAGAAGAATGCAAAAATCAGATGCAGTAATATAGGAAATGTGAAAGCCTTGGCGGGAGCGCTCCGCATCAAGAGCGGGCGCTTGCAAGTGACCAGTACCTGGGATCGGCGCAGTATGCCTCTTACCCAAAGCGGTGATGTAATGGGTATGGTGCTCGACTGCTGACCCGAATCTCCCGGGATCGAATCTAGGCCGCGGCGGCCGCATTACGATGGAAGCGGAATGCTTGAGGCTCGTGTACTTACATTTAACAGCACGATAAAGACCTCCAGGTGGCCGAAATTTCCGGATGCCTTCACTACGGCGTCCCTCACAATCATATCGGGGCTTTAGGATGTAAAACCCCATCAATTATTATTATAATGTTGGTATGCCTCTGTTGCGAATCACGCTGGCTGTTTAAATGCAAGAGCTCACATAATTGCTCTCACACCTTCTGTACTTCTGCACTGTATTTCTCAGTCTGCGCGGGAGTATGACCCTGTGCATGAAGTTTTTTCACTGACCTACATACACGTCACCAACTGGACTGGCGACTTAATCAGATATTTTCTCACTCATGTCCAAACAGCTAGTTCTTTCCTCTCGATTTAATTAAAGCTCAATAACTGAATGAGCGCTTCGCTGCGAGGCTGATGCACAAATGCTAGCGCAATCTGGAGAGGTATACAATCGTAATCGCAAGCAAGCGTGATAAAGAAGTCTAATGCAACTGTATAGAGAACACGCGACATAACGTCTTACAAGTGCAAGAAAATGCCATGTTTGACGTATATATTTAAAACCCTTCTTTGCAGAAACTAGGTTCCGGCAGCGATGCTCTGTCATCATCATGCGCGGCACGCACTCTCTTCGTCCTCTTCTTCCTATTCGTCTTCTTTTTCATCATTCGCTTTGCTGACCAGAACGCGTGCGTCGATTTGCCCGGCGTATGATGCAATAACGCTGATGTGCGAGAGACCGACTGCAGAGAGAGGGACAGAAAGGGATAGAAATAAAGAGAAAGAGAAGAATAGAGAGAAAGAAAGGGAAGGAAGTCAGAAGCAGATATAATGACAGAGAAACCAATATACAAAGAGAGATAGATATAGAAACACACACAAGGAAGAGATAGAAAAAAGAAAAAGCAAGGCATAAAAAGAAAGAGAGAAAGAGGGAAAACCAAACAAAGATAGCGAAAGAAATAGAGTGAGACAGAGAAAGGGAAGCAAGAAAAGGAAATACAGAATGAGCGAGAAAGAGTACCGAAATAGATGTCCATAGTAAGACAGAAGTAGAAATGAACGGAGACAGAAAATATATAGAAAAAAACATAGAGGGAGATGAAGAAAGAGAGGAAGAAAGAGAAAATAAAGAGAAACAAGGGAGACCGCATTTCTCCGCACTTTTTGCAAGCTTGGCGCCACTAGTGCGAAGCTGCCTTATATTTTTTCAACAAGTGAGGCCCTGGACTGTTAGAGCCACATCATTATTCGCGTTATCACTACAATCAACCTTTCTACGCACATCTAATAGTACGTAATTGCAGGTTTTGCATTACGCCTCCATTCTTTCGTTTCCTACTATATAATAAAGCATTGTTAAAGAAAATCTGGGAAATTACGAGCAAATGAAAGTCAAGTCTTTGAGGTCGAGAATGAGAAATTACATACAATTATATATATGATGAATAGCAATGCGCAAGTACAAACGCGTAGCCTGCATTGGCAAGTGGCGTAGCGTGCATTGGCAAGTGGTTGCAATTTATTGCTTAAACTAGGCCACCTCATTCCAATCTTTCTTTTGAAGCTATACCTTTATGTATGGCGACCAATGCCTCGGCAGCGACAAAGAAAAATCCTTTCATGCAATATTTCGGCAAGCAGTGATGGCATTTCCAGCCAATGCGGGTGAACGTAGTGTTTATTAAGTCATCCCGCCGCCTGGAAAGGGATACGAGAACGAAAGATTGCGCCACTGCCACACCCGCTAGCTCAAGAAAATGAAGGTCTTGCTTTCACAGCCAGGAGGCTACGAAATAGCATACGCGAAGAGAAATCTGAATTGCCTCGTGGAATATGGGTCTCAGCTTCTTATGGCCATGTTTTTGGATGCGCTCCTTAGTTTCTATGGTTTCCCAACCGTGAGGAGTGAATATAAATGATGGCTAGGAACCGTAAGGGTCTCGCGTTATCATGGAACTTCTTGAGCGTTCGCGTTGCCTGTGCTGCCACGGCACAGCTAATAACTCAGGACGCGATGCTTTTGCTGACTGTCTAGAGGGGCTCTTCATTTTACGTGCGCGTAGGAAATAGAAGCCTACGTTGAAACCTTCGTGGGTCGAGCAGCGAGCAGCGTCATCGGTTTGCTTGATTTCTTTATGGCGTCATTGCGCCTGTCTTGCGCCTGGGCGTGACAGCACACCCGTTTGATATCGGCATATTGAGACACAATGCTTACTGCAGCACGTTTCGTGGTGCGTCATTTTGTGGTTGTCCATTTGTCGTAAGGCACCATAAAGCGGAGAAATAATAAAGCCAAGTTTCTCTGAAAGGGTTCAGGAGGAATACACTTCTCTAAAAGCAGTTGTTACGGAGCGAAATCATGGTAGGGCATTGAGAAAGATCTTGCCGTAATTTACGTGACCAGCTTTATTTTTCAGTAATAGTGTTGTTCTTCACGTCCCAGAAATTATTTTATTTAAGTACATGGATTAATTGTGACTTCAGGCGCAGTCATTCATTTCTCTTGCGCCGTGTTTGAAGCTGGTCAATTGATCTTGTTCCAATCAATTCCCTTGGACGACTGAATATTGATGGTTTAAAATGAACATTTTTCTTGAGGCACGTGGCAAGTGTTTTCCAGTTTTCCAACCTATCCGTACGTTGCGTGTCCATCCATCGGCTCCCAACTTGATTTAGAATTTCCAAATATGTATTATAAGCTTTCAATTACGTATTATTCAAGCAAATCTTTATAGATAGATAGATAGATAGATAGATAGATAGATAGATAGATAGATAGATAGATAGATAGATAGATAGATAGATAGATAGATAGATAGATAGATAGATAGATAGATAGATAGATAGACTTGAACACGTGATGAAAGGCCTCACCTTTATGAGTACTCCAAGACGGTCGCCTATCGTTGTTTCAGTGTTGTGCAATTTGAGCACAGCACAGCGTGCTCTCAACAGCGTCTGCAGTGCACGGTCATTGGATACGCAAAGGGTCTGCGCACGTTCATGCTGGCGTTGCATCTGCGATAAAGAATAAAGAACAATAACACCGCCATCATTACAGAAAACAACAGCCGGGAAAAAAGATATTAGAAGGGCGGTAAACATATCCGGAGTTGCCGTCCTGATGACACAGCACCAAACCATACATTAGGGTTTTAACGTGCGTGTTTTACGAATATTTTATCAGAAGAACGCGAGAACTTCAACGAGGCTTAATGCAACAGCAGGGTCTAAATATAATTTATGTTCCTACTGGGAAGCCCCTGTTTAAACTTACAGCGCTATGCATAAGGGATTATTGGAAGCTTAATATGCACGCGTGCGCTCCATGTTGTGCGACATTATTAAGCATTTTATTATTGCAGCGTAGCTGCACAACGATGGCTGAAAATTTGCGGCAAGCGCTTTGCTAACGAGTCAAAAGCACAATGTGTTTTTGAAAGATCTAAAAAAAGACTCAATCGCGTGGTCGCCCGCTACGTTTGCATAGAATTCCAGTTTATAAATACACCGGGCGCTACGACGAAGTTGTGCGAACAAAGTTCAAAGTGGGTTAATTATGTCCAGCTTCGCAGTCGCATTTTACGGCGCAATAATGAAGCGTCTGCGCAAGAGCATCGGCACGGAAGTATGGGATCCGATAAGTTAGCCTCTCGCTCTGTCACGTCACAATTAATAAAAAGCATGCCAACATGGATGCAAAGAAGACAAAGAGGAAAATTTACGGGTTCAATCCCCGGAGGATTGAAAACTTTGTGCAACGAAGGTTTTACACCCTGTTAAACTGCAGCTCCATTTTCTCACCAACAGCGGCCGTCAAGGAAATAAGTGCAGAGGTGTTTACTACTGATACTTTTTCGAAGTTGCCATGCACCCACTACGTGTTCGTTAGGAAACACGCGCAGTAATGTGTGTGCCTTTTGTAATGGGTGGCCGACTTTAAACCACCGAATAGTTATGCAGTTCACATGGTGTGGCGCCCGATGGCAACATACGCTTGTACCTCGTTTTACTGCGATATTATATATCATACTGTGACACCTGTACACAGGACACGTGTGCTTGTGAGGCATTAAAGGTAATTTTAGTGCAGTTCCCAGCAGTATATATGCATGTAATCCCTTGAATGCTTGTGCAGTGCTTGTGCGATTATTTTCGCTAAGTGAATGCATCACTACGTCACAGCTTTTGCGATAATTTCAAATACGCATTATATTAAATACCATAAAAGGAGAAAAAGCAATGGAGTGGCTCCGTGGTAGAACACCTGCTTGCCACGCAGGCGGCCTGGGTTCAATTCTCATTCGAACCTAAGATTTTTTTATTCCTTATTTTATGCAAGATGATGATTTCTCGCTCACAACCAACGACGCCGACGCGGACACCGGAATTTTTGCGGAACGAACTCTTTAAAGCTATTGTGGTAATATGCGAGTTCAAGTGTTTCCCAGAAAGAGTGCGCCAACGTAACAACGACATCAGGAAGACGGAAGTGCAACGCAGCGCTCTTGCAGAGCACTGTGAGAAGCACGACCATAAGATCGATTTCGACGGCGCTTCTGTTCTAGAAACATAAAGGAATCTGGGAAGGAGGCTCTTGCTCGAGTCGTGGCACATTCAGAACACAACAGCAAATGTGAACCGGTCTCTAGGAACAATGCCCTCAGTATACGTTCACGGCCTCCGAAACGTGAGGGAAAGAGAAATCCGGAGCCTTGGTGAAACAAGACGGGGAGACGCTTTCACGACCAACCTAGTCACCCCCTCAGGAAGAGACCGAATCGGTCCCAAAACGTCGGCCTCTCTATAAACTTGACTGGAGCCCTCTCAACCTCCAAAATCTTCCACCCAGCTAGGACAGATTTCTGTAGGAAATCTTTACATTTAAGGCAAACAAAAATGTAGCCACCAGTACAGTCGAAATGTTCTGACTCATCTCCTGAGCACTTTCTTTCTTCCCTAAAATCCCTTTGTGCACACCCGTTTATCTAGTTCATTCGTGCCTGCTCCGCATTCTTTTCAGAAGGAAGACTCTTCTTGAAAGTTTGTGCCCTGTTTCTTGCTTTAGTTCTCCAGTTTTCCAATTTGGTTTTCTTACTCTCGCCCTGTCACACAGTTCGGCAATTTCCAATTCAGTGCCGCTGTTCATGCGGTTCTTTCTTGCGACACCTTTGAATTCTCCAGTACCGAGTAAAATAACCCTTTTTTGTGCTGCTGTCCTGTTGCTGCCTACGCAGCGCAACGATCTGTCAGGCGGTTGGCTGTCAGGATCAAGAACTTCTTCCGCCGTTATCTTCAGTTTACCTTGAAGGCAATTGAAAGTATTGCCTAACACGAAATCTTACTTCATTCTTACTCCGATAACGGATATTTCATTTTTTGGGTTGTTCTTTTTTTCGTGACACACGCGCATGGCGAAACGTATGTGTGATAAAATGGCTCCTAATCCATTTGTCCTCTCTGAAGCCTTTTAAGTAGAGTTCTTGGTTTCAGTCAAAAAGAACTTTTTTAAAACAACGCAGTTCGCAAAACAAAAGTCGGGTTTGGAGGTTAGGAACATGTGAAGACGCTGCTAGCCGCGTTGAAATAAAAATCAAGAAAATATTTTCTTATATACTTCTCACGTTTTTCTCATTCACTTCACTTCTACGCGTGATACAGAGTCTCTCCGTAAAGTAATGTGAGTGGGTCTGCTAAAAAGAATTTATTATTTCCAATTGGCACACAATAAAAATATTCTTTAAAATAGTTTCCTTGGGCAGTGATGCACTACTTCCAACACAATTGCGACGCCGCAGAGCCTCCCTGAAATTTGGCAGCCGTGGCCTCTTTCAGAGACACTAAGACAGTTGGATGGCGGGAACACAATCGAAGCGGTCGAAAGGTCTCCTTTCAGATCTTTCAACATGATTTACTTGTGTTGTTTAAATAGGCGTGCATAAGCAGAAACCAAACTGCCTTATTGCGATGTCAACTTTAGGAGTGGCATGAAAAACTCTCTTACGCAATTATCTCATAAACCAGGGGCACGTGCTTGTGTGTTGAATCTATTCATATGTGCTCGTGAGTTTGAAAGTTTGTGTTAAAAATGACAATATATGGTCAATGTATGAAAGAATTATAGTAAGCAAGCAGGGGCGTAGGCAGAAATCTTTTCGGGGGGGGGGGGGGCGTGGGGCACCTACTTGGTTTGAAGTGGGGGCCGGGAAGGCAGATGTGGTCAAGTGTCATTTTGTGCTCTGTATGCTATAGCAAACAAAAATTCGGGGGGGGGGGAGGCACGGGCCCGGTGTGCCCCCCTGGCTACGCCACTGTAAGCAAGGAGTGCTTCAGATATCATGGATACATTATTGGAGTTTTCTAAAATATGGGGCAGAAAAGTTGCCGGCATATTACAATACTTGCACTGGGAACCTCTGTGAGTTCTGGACTGAAAAGCATTACAAAGAAAAATAAATCAAACGCCAAACCAAAAGAAAGCGCTGAGCGAAGAGAAGGAAGTAAAACAGGATACGTCTCAGGCTCTCTTCCGGAAATTTACTTTCTTCGAGAAGCAATACAAACGACTATATTGAAAAATGATATCGCTCGATCTACTTATCGCAAGCTTTCCAGGACAATTCATAGCGGTAGGTCAACATCTAACTTTGGGCACTCTTGGGGACTTTGGGAAAGTGAAATGGCTACGCAAAACTATCTCTCTGATATCGTGGCTGCTGTCGACAACCCGCGTTCCTATGTAGCATTTACAGACCAAGATCAGCGTTTGTGGTGTCCTGACTTCTTTCTTGTGTCCGTGTTTGCACGCCCTGTCTTTTTAGAACAAGATCAGCGGTCACGTCACGTCTATCAGGTAGTCATTCATCTTTAGTTGAGTGTAGTGGCTACTCTGCTATTGGTCATGCAAGGCGCGCAGAACATGGACTACAGTCAACATGTATTTATTATACGCCCCATGTAAATTATTCACATTTGTTCTATAGCAATTCCTCCAGCATAAGAGATCTTTTATAAGCAAGGATTCAAGGACACAGCTGTCTATTTATTCCTTCTAGTTCTCCTAACTCTAGAATAGGATAATACAAAAAGATTTTGTCCCAGCATCTCATGTACTACGTTGTCGTCGGTTGTCTATCTCTGAGGCAAACGTCACATCATTTATTAGAGTATTCAGAGAACAGGCAAAACTATTGTCACCTTTCGGGCATTTTTACGAACAAATTGAACATTTATTACCCAAAATGTTCTCCAGATTTGGTTGTTGCTAAGTGGTATCGAATCGCGGATGACTCCTGCTGAGACTATGAGTATATAAACACCACTAAGACCTGCGTAAGGGAAGTCCTTTACGCTCACCTAGAAAGTTTCCCTGTGGCCTCCACAATACCATCCAAAAATCCTGTGCATGGGTGGGCTCGTTTTCTGTCTTTGGCTAGCACCTATTTTCGCTCCATTGTACTGCTGGCTCACATGACATGGCCAAAAAAGGAACGATTTTGTTCAACACGACCGAAAATCAATGCTGCATTTTACTAAAAAACACAAGGGAAAAATACACGCTTTCTCGGCAAACTTGAATATCTCCGATGTTTGTACGAGCAGAAAGTGTGTTACAGGAAACGAATTCATTTTCTTTTGACGACAGATTATCGAGTGAGACAGTTTTCGTTGGCTGGAAAGATTATTAGACGTAATGACTGCGCGCCCTGAATTACATAATACCTTCGTGTTTATGTGCCTCGTGGAAATTTTAAAGCCCTCAGCCATTCCGCTATAACAAGCTGAACTACACATAGATGATGCCCGGATGGCGCTTCGTGCTCGTGGACCATGTTGTTCCCTTAAAATTATTGATAGTTCACATACCAAATGAACTTGAGTCGAGAAACGCGGGAGACACGCACAGCTGAAAAGTGGCGTGGTTTGTTTAATAGTTTAGAGGTGTTTGTAAACCTAAAGTTTCTTTTGGTAGTCTCACATCGTGTTGCGCAAGTGCCAAGTGCTTCCTTTATGCGGGATCATTTCACAATACAAACAAATTAATATAAAAGAAAGAAAACGAGATGAGTGACAGAATGAAACAGGTAATGACTTTAAAAATGTAAACTGCTCCAGATAGAACCAAGGAGGAGATGCTCGTATGATGTATTCTCGTCATTTCTTTGTTCGCTTCACTTAGAGATGAAACTTAAACATGGCGCAATTCAGAAGTTTGGGCCACCACAATGACAGGCGCATAAAATCGAATACACACGAAAAAGCTCTCCTAAAGAAATGCCATGCAGCGAAAGGACGCACACTTATCGCTACGTCTGCGCACAAGTGTGCCTTCTAAAGAGTACGGATAAATGGCCTACAACAGGCTGAATCTCATTGCACTCGTAAGTACCCCTTCCGACGTCTTGTGCAGGATCACGTCTTGTGCCAAGACACCAAGTGTTTAGTGCAAGACATGGTTTCACTGCAAAATGATTATGTTGTGTTGCGAGACTTTATCAAGCGGAACATATCAACATAACCCCCAAGAAAAGCACGTGTAAGGTGACTTACGCGTGTTTTTAGTACCTCCAGATACACACCAGCTTACACAATTCTGACAGCGATTATAAATTAAAGGTTTCAAAAATGATGTACAATCCAATCAACAAAACGAACCTTGGTTTGGCGCAACAATTTTTTGTACAGAATACAGACAGCAATGAGCGCCTTATGTCGCAAACGAATACTAATTTTTTGCAGGATTTCCCTTCCCCAATACCGACAAGTCCTTTGTATCGTATTTGTTTTTTTACTCGTGTAGCTAAGCTCTACCAGCAACGGCTTCATGTAGTAACTTAAGCTGAAACTCTCTTTTGAGATGGCGAGCCGTCTATAATATACTGTCGACAGGGCTTTCTGGTGGATGGCGATGCTGTCAAGAACCTTAGAGCTCTCAGATTTTTTAACGCTGTCCACACTGCATCCTACAATTTATCAACTAGCGCCCAAGTGCCCTATAATTTATTACTGGCCGACACAGAACCAATAAAGCATGCTTCAGCTATAGAAACAAGCAAAACGACGGACACATGTTCACGCCAACTCATAATAGTTAAATTCTAGATATAATGTCAAAGAACGGACGTTGTTGAAATGCTCAAGTGAACGTGGTTATCAAGTGGATCGGTCAGAGTTGTGGTATGCAAGCTGCGCATCCTGAACTGGACTGAGAGCGCTACGTTTAGTGTAATTGGCTGAGGAATTCAAATTCACGCTCAGATTTAGAAAGTACAATTACTAAATAGTTTTTGAACGCCTCAAGATAACCTGACATGATAAGTGTGATGACACAGTGCATCTCTGGCAGACTGTGCACTTCGTATACAAGGCAAATTATCGGAATCCAAATAGTAAGCAAGAATGCCGAACAGCTAGGCATGAATAGGTGGCCATTTAAAGTATATGCTGCTTTCGGTTTCCCTTTGATGCTTCACACAGTGTGGCGCTGAGGTATTACTCAGCGCCACACTGACGCTGCAAGGCAGAGGAAATGCTCAATAAAAATTCCACAGATCCCACGCATTAGGGGAACCACTTTCATGCGAAGCAGTCGGGCATTAGCAGCCTACGCCGTATTTTTCGCTTTGAGGCAAGCGCTACGACGTGGCTGGACGTCTTTGTTCGAATTCTGTAGTCGTGCGCACATAGTGGGCTTGCGAGACACAATCACTGCACTGGCGTGTAAAGAATGGCTCATGGACCGACGTAACGTCGGTACTCACGTTAACGCCGAGACGTCAGTTTTATCACAACAAAGCATCATCACAGCAGTGCGGTGAAGTGCATATCATAAGTAGCGGTCATCAGCGTATCCGTACAAAATTTGACTATAGCTTGCGGAGTCATAGGTGCACATATGTAATGGCTGTGTGGTAGAACACCTGCTTGCCCCGCAGACGGCCTGGGTTCGATTCTCACTCGGACCCAACATTTTTATTATTTATGTTATTTGCAGATTTATCGATTTTTTGGTCACGGACAAGATGATGATTTTTCGCTCACAACCAACGGCGCCGGCGCCGACGCCGACGGCGGAATTTCTGCAATACAAGCTCTTTAACGCTGTAGCGTTAACATAGCTCTGCACCAACAACCCGGCGCGCAAATCCACTTTTTACGCTGCAGACCAATAGAAGGTCATTAGACGTAGATATGCATGGCCTCTCTGTGAATTACTTGATGGACACCAGAGACCAGCAGTCAGTGATGACCAACAGATTTTACCAAAGACAAGCAAATGTTCTGAAAGATTTGCCGCAGTACGCGTGCGGACTGTAATAGGACTCCTGTAGTCGGAATGCGCACAGCGTGACTTACTGTTGTCTCCACAAGAACATTTTTTTATATCTTCATGGAATAGTTTTCTGATGACTTCATTTTGGCTCTGGGCTTAATGTCTTAAGGTAAAAATCTAACAATTTTCTCTTCAGCGCTGTTATCGAGAATAGTACGGCAGACAGGACAAAGAGAGAGAGAGAGAGGGATAATTGTAATGCAGAAAGGCAGTGATGTAAACCAGAAGATAAATATCTAGATTGCTTCTCTGCACTGGGGAAGGACAAAATCACCATTGTACTCATGGGACATAAAATACTCGCCTAGAAGGATCGCAGTTGCTCATAACAAGCTGTATTTTCTTCTCGCAAGCAAATGCGCCTTAAATGTAACTTTTCTACGTTGTCTACACCATGCAATAGATCTCGTCTGTTTTAGGCTAACATCATGATTTGTTCATCATAAAACGTGCAAGGAAATTTGATTGCCCCAGTATTATTGCGGTGCCTCACAAGTGCTTCTTCAAGGTGCCGTAGCGCAGGGCGAAGCGTCACGTAAACACTGCTACTCCAGGATTCCTTGCGTGCTGCTGTAATAACGTACACACTGCCCTCGCCATCTGATACGCATTGCTTCCGTGATTACTGGACGTGTTTGCGTATCCCCATGCATAAAACATCTCGGAATGCAAAACAGGTATGGTTGCTGTCTGCCAACTATCGCCAACAACAAAAGTACCTAAAGCAGACATTTAGCAGACATTTTTTTACTTCTTTGGACACTAACTATCGTGGGTAATTGTGTCCTGCAGAAAAAGTCCATATCAAAGACCGCGCTGTTTTGAGCTCTTGGTTAGATGCTCGGATCTGCACGGTCTCGTTTTTGGTCGCGCGAGCAGCCAGGTAGTTCTCGTCTGAATGCTCGTATGTTATCGTTTGAAGTACTTGGATGTCCCGTTTGAAGTGCCCGGATAACGGCACTGACATTTCGCTGCTGTAATAACGTACACACTGCGCTCGCCATCTGATCCGCATTGCTTCCGAGATTACTGGACCTGTTCGCGTATTCCCATGCATAAAACATCTCGGAATGCAAAACAGCTATGGTTGCTGTCTGCCAACTACCGTTGTGCCCAAGCGACCCACGCGGGCCTTCTGGGAAACGGCATCACCCTGATAATTCATGGAGGCGGCCTCCGCAACTCGTGAGCGCCCGCTTAAATTTGGCAAAACGCAATTAGTCTGCCGCATTCAGACATTACTCTTGGGCATGTGGTCCGAGCTTTCCCCGTGTCAACTTTCCCGGTGGCGTTGATAAGTCTGGCTGGGCTGGGGAAAACTTAGCGCAGTTGTCGCCCGTTTTACGCGTTCTCTAATCTCGCGATCCCCTCGTCAGCATATTTTTTCTTTGACGCAAGCGTGTGGTGGGTGGCCGCGTGGTTGCCCGGGATTAGGGAAGGTTCCGAGCGAGAAGGGGGACAAAGAAAGACTAGGGTTCTGGTGTAGAGATTAAAAAACACGGTTTGGAAGAGTTGGTTATTTGTGGTGGAATGAGGTAGGAAAGCCTAGCCTGCGGGTGATCCTTACAGCTTTGTGTGGAAACTACGGTACAGAGAAAAAACGTTGCCACGCAATTCTCACCTAGCTAAGAAGTATACCCACGCGAAGCTCGACACATGCGCAGTGCGTTAGTCGCGTGGTTATTTTACTGTCGCGTACATTGCGTCATCAATGAGCGCCTTCGACGAAGGTGCATTCAAATACCATGGTGTGTGCGACGGCAAAGCAATCTCGCCGGGGACGCACTGCGATTGTGTCGAGTTTCGCCTTGGTATAGGTAGGCGTCGTTAACAGAAACATGCCGCATAACAAATTTGCACATGATAGATGGGGTTGAACAGCATTTTTTTGCGCTCTCAAACATGTATATGCAAGGGCACTAAAAAGGCGCGTTTGTAAAGCCTCTAGAGTCTGTAACCGTGGCACAGTGGATAGCGTGCCCGGCATCTGTTGCTGCGGACCGAGCGGTCGTGGGTTCGATGCCCGTTGACGGAACTTTTTTCTTTGCCACCTGAGTGTACACATTTTTTCGACGTCATTTCCGTGACGGAAATACGTCACTGAAGTCTTGGTGGACCCCGGCATAAAACAATTTCCTGTTAAAAACAAAGCTGATCCTTCTGTCATAGGAATCGGTATAACACGAAAGTGAAACGTGTCTTCACAGACGTAGTTGAGCGTTTGTTGTGCACTCTTTCGCCCCAAGCGCGAAGGAACGAGTGCTACAGCATCAAATTGTAATGTTACGCAAAGAACGGCAAGCCGCTCGAAACTTGTAATGCGCTGCTCAAGCAGAAAGGACGCGCGGAACGAACATACACAGGATGAGCGCGAACTGTCACAGTTGTAACTTATTTCTGTGTGAGCAGCGCGCTCCTTTCGCAAAAGCGGCCGCTGCAGTGAGCGAGGTGAACTTCTTGCTCTCAACGGAAACTTGCAGGCAGAGCGCAAGACGTACAAACAACCGAGATCACGAGATAAGCGCCCGCACGAGCGACCACGCCCTGTCGAGGCGCGCGCTAATCCGCGTGGGGGACGACTTTTAAAGCGCGCTGTTCGAGCCCTTCGCGCCATCTCGCTAGTGATTACGAAAACACGCTCTACCGCCGATCTCTGAGTACCGCCACCTGCAAATGGTGTACATAAATAGCTCACCGTTAGCACGCGAATGAGAGAAGGAATGAGGCCATAGTTGGGGAGCAAAGGGAGGGGGGGGGTCGGGCATGTAGTTTGGAGATTGCCTCCATTTGTCATTGTCACGTACAAAATAAGACTTCCCAGACAAAGCTTCGGGTCATAGTGTCACCTTGTCAAGAAGTGTTACTTAAGAAGAATGACTGTATTTATTTATTTATTCACAATACCTTACAGGCTCCTTATCGGAGCATTGTGTAAGGGAGGCGATACATGGTTAATTATAACATGTGATAAATACAGAAAAAGTTGAAAATCTAAACTATACATTCTGAAAGGTGCACTAAGATACTGCGACGTAATCGAGTGCCAGAAAAGAAAGAGTAACATCCAGGTAATTCGTGATAATACTGGCATCTGCAAATTAGGTATGCTGTTTTAACTATCTATCAGATAAAGTAAGAAAGAGAACTAGAGAGGGAGGGAGTCAAGTAGAAACATACACACGCACACAGGTGTGTTTGTGAGTGCAGGGTTGCAATACAGATATTCACCTTCCGGTTAACCTCTCCGGCTGTTTGCAGTACATTTTGTTATTATTATTATTATTATTATTATTATTATTATTATTATTATTATTATTATTATTATTATTATTATTATTATTATTATTATTATTATTATTATTACAACTCTTTTTATTCTGTACCCACAGCGCCAAAAAGCATCACAGGGCGGGAAGGGAGGATGTACAGAATGTGAGAGGGCCTTGTAGGAGAGCCGACCTGCACCACTAATGTATCGCAGGGGAGGGAGGGATGTACAAAGAAGTAAAAGATGTCTGCTAAATGTCTGCTTTAGGTACTTTTGTTGTAACCGTTCCTCTTCATTTTTTTTTCAAGCTTTGTGTACGAGGCTGAACTGTTCTGATTGTAGCGGGAGGGATATACAATGAGAACAGTTCAGCCTCGTACACAAAGCGTAAAAAAGAATGAAGAGGAATGGTTACAACAAAAGTACCTAAAGCAGACATTTAGCAGACATTTTTTACTTCTTTGGACACTAACTATCGTGAGTAATGATGTCCTGCAGAAGGGGTCCATATCAAGGACCGCGCTGTCTTGAGCTTTTGGCTAGATGCTCGGATCTGCATGGTCTCTTTTTTGGTCGCGTGAGCAACCAGGTAGTTCTCGTCTGAATGCTCTTATGTTATCGTTTGAAGTGCCAGGATGTCGCGTTTGAAGTGCCCGGATAACGGCACTGGCATTTTGCTCACGGTCACTAAATCCCACGGTCACTAAAGCATGGTCACTAAAGCTAAAGCATTTCATGCTTAAAACATTCCATCCGTCGGTGGGGCGCGAGAACACATCAATTTCTAATGAGGTGTGATTCGATGATTGAATGTCCTTGCAATTTGTGTCCTAATAAAGTTGATACGCTTATGCTATTTGACTCAAAAGCGAGAAGCCAATCACAATCTTTGAAATACCAGTAGTAAAGACTCTTAGGAAATAGCTAAGAGCAGTTACGAAAATATAGCTTTGTAAGCTGGGCCCACACTTATTCTGATCACCTAAACTTGAAGAATAGGATAATACTCTTGAGAAAAAGCCATAATAAAAGTGATAGGTTTGCTGCTATTTTTGTGTCAAGTTGTTTTTGTTCCTTTCCGATCCACTGCGGTCGGCTAATTGACGGCTGTCATAGCCGTCAATTATGCAAATGTCCAACATTTGCATAAGTGGAAGTCGGAAGAGGAATATATTCAAAATACAAGCCAGATGAAAAGCTTATTCTATAATAGAAGAGGGCGAGATCAGTAGGACAGCCCAAGAAGCAGAAATAAATAATGATAACAAGCTACCCATCAGTTTGCGGTCAGAGGACAGTCGTTTGAGTCAAGTAATGAGGGTTCATTCGCACGCCCTTTCTTGGCCTCGTTATGACGCACCTTTGGCTAAAGACTGTGCCGTCATGAGTGAAGCGAATTGACCGGCTTCGCTCCTGCGTCAGCTTCATCTGCATGGAAAGCAAGGAACGCTAATTAGGTTCGTTTGGGCATGCAGCATTAAGCCAAGGAAGGAAACGTGCTGGCATGTCCGGTGATATTGTAGCTTCTCGATTTAAGCTGATAGGAACAACAAGAAGCTCTAGGAATCGGGAATGTGTTCTCCTATTCGAGAAACACAGGTAGCTAAATGAAGATCGAGTATCTACCTCCATGCATTAATGCGACTGCAGTTCAATATTCTATGGATTAGGTCACCAACAAATATTCAATAATATTATGGAGGTTTCAAACCAGGCATTTTCACTTGATGAGTGCTTGATATTCTTGTTTAACATCGACTTGCATATGCGAATCAGGCGTAAGCGGTATCCGTCAGGTGGCAGTTCCTATTTTATTATCCGAATGTAGGATGTAGTATGAGTTTTTTTACTCAGGTCGCCATGAACAAACGATAGAATTGTAGACCCTAGAAGTAGAATTTCAAACGAATGGACCCGGCATGTTCTACCCCGTCATTCATGTGACTGATTATATATATTTATAACGTGTTTCTATGCACATAGGATATGGCGGAGGTAGGTTATAAACATTCCGGCAGCGGTTGGTTGCTTGATAGTCTTCGACAAAGACACAATTTAGGAGGCTCTCTGATGTTTTTGCAGCGTGCATTTACACATTAATATCACGTGGGGGATGACGGAGAGGGGGGAATGGTAGGAGGGCATTGCTTTTGTCCCTCAAATATTTGAGGGAAGGAAAGCACTCAGAAATTTCTGCGCAGTTCCACACAGTCTGCAATCGAATTGGATTTTCATTACAGAAAGTGCACTCATCGACTCAGTCGATGAGTGCACTTTCTACAAGCTATGCACAATCGCTCATGCCAACGCTAGCGTTATGGTACCATATCATTTTACGTCCAGAAAAGACATTTTTGTTGTGACGGGTGACATTCCCGTGCGAGACATTTCTTTGGGTAACGAACGTTTAGGCTTCGCGTGTTCAGTAACAAGACTTAAAGTGTTCTTACTGACCACGCCAACATCATGCCGTCTTAAATAGAGGTTTTCATGCACCTCTGCCTTAGAAGTAGGAAGGGCATTTCAAACAGTAATATTGTTCGGCAGCTCATCAGTTAACCTAACTGAATGCTACACAATACATTCCGAAACAGTTGAGTGCATGCAAATGTGCTTTTTACAGCGAAAGCTGTTATGAGATCACAACAACGGCCATTTTTGGCGCCGTAGTTGTCCGACGCCGCCGCTGCCGCCGCCACCGGTGTCCGTAACCACTATCGCGCGAAATAAGAAAAAAAAAACGAAATAAGCAAAAATATCCAGAACAGAACGAGGTTCGAACCTGTGCCCTCTGCGTGGTAAGCCAGCATTCTACCTCTGAGTCAAGCCGGTGCTTGAAACTGCTTTGCAAAAGGCCCTATACAGGCTTCATATCGGAGAAGGAACCACATTAACATATGTAATGCGGTGTGTTAGAAGAGTAAAAAAACAACCAGGCGTCACACAACGCGAATTCTGTAACCAGGCTTCACACAATGCGAATTGCGCAACGAGTGGGTTGTTGAATTCTTCCAATCCATTACGAAGGGTTCTGCCATAATTCTTCATCGTCATCAGTCACAGCATCAAAAAGGTGGACATAATACCTTATTGGTGTTTAGGGGGTACCACGGTTCTCCGCAGATTGGCGAAAAATTGCATAGTGGCTGCTTCCCTACTTCACAAAAATGGTGATGATTTATAACGCAGTGGGTTCACCCCAACTGCAATTCTATGGGTTGGCAAGGAAGCCGATACAGCTCCCATGATTCATTTCCTCAGGGTATAAGTAAAGTTAATTCCCTCCTCTCTCTCTCTCTCACGTTAACGTATGTTATAAAGCGTGGTGGGACAGTTAAATAACGACCTGGCGTCCCACAATGAGAATTACGTAACTAGTGGGCAGTTTAAAGCTTCCAACCCATTACAAGGGGCTCAGCCATAATTCTTCATCGTCCTCCACCATTGCATCAACAAAGGTCACCTAATGCCTTAGAGATTGTACCTCGCTTCTCCGCAAAATGACAGATAATGTCGTGGTGGGTGCTTCCCAACTTCACAAAAATTATGATTTGTGGCGTAGTGGGTACGTTGCTAATGTACCTGTATTAGTAGCCACACGAGAGTTTATAACGGGCTCTAGAAATGCCGCTCTTCCAGCTTTCGCTGTGACTGTGCTGCGCTTTCCGTGCAGGCCGTGGCGTTTTTTTTCATTTTTCTTCGTAAACTTAGGATGTTATCATTGAACGCTTTGAACCGCATCGGCCATCCGAGGTTTAATAAATAAATAAATAAATAAATAAATAATAAATAAATAAATAAATAAATAAATAATAAATAATAATAAGCTTTATTTTAGTGAACAGAAAACTGAAATACGATTATATGCACCGATAGCCTGAAGTGGCTAGTGGCTAGGTGATACATTTAATTGCCAGTTTGGAAAAAGGGACAATCATATCCAGCTTTTTTTTTAAGTTCTTGCTTCTGTTCAACTCAAATGACATAAATATTCAGAAATACATGTATTTTAATGGAATTTACATTACATCAAAGCTAGTAGTGGGTCCGTGAACTCTAGAGCATGATTTCAAGATTATTTTAATTATTTCTAAAGAGCAGTGCCTGTTTAACATTATGGGCAACTCGTGCATTTCATTACCTATCAGCTCCAGTACACTGTCGTGATGACCACGGGAATCCTTATTAATGTCAGTTTAATTCAATCCTGCGCGAACGCAAATCTGTAATACAGCGACATATCACATGAAAAGTTAACATAAACTATCTCCATTGTCTCTAAAAGTGTGCAGGTCTTTTCTTTTTACATTTCTCAGGCGTGACACAGCACAGCTCATTGCAACGACCGCTCCCACTCTTCAGTGGGACTTGAGGTCCAATCAAAACAATAGAAATATTTTCAGATGCAACACGCATACAACAGTATATAGTGTGCAAAGAAACCGCATATCAAACAAAATGGTGCATTAGACAAAAATATCAGCGTGTACAGAGTGTCGTGGTGTTTAAGTACCCGGTTTCTAGAGCCTCGAACAGAGGCACGGTAGGCGCGAATCTCACCAACCATATAAGCGCCCACTTGAACCTCTCAGATTGCTAAGAAATTTTCGTTGCAGCCCAGCACATAATACAGTGAAAGTGAGATGTACAATCTCGGCTTTCGTGCGCGGGCCATTCATAATATTTGTTTGACGAGAAATGTATGACGGGTGTAACTTGTTCGCCATTTGACGCTGAGGAGAGAGCCAAAATGTTTCAGAAGGCATACACCAAACAATCAAGCCCTCCACTATTCCATTATAGTTCATATTTTCCGAGATGCTATGTACACCGATTTACTGTAGCACATGCTCTCTTTCCAAATTGTTCCTGTGTATCAGGTACTGTTGTAGCCAGATGTGGAGTTGTTTTTGGTAATGTAAAGAATTGTTTTTCATGCGCACACTATGAGAACCTTTGTCGATGGTATGTATTTTTTTCGTCCAGAGCACTTGAATCGTGCGATATTTGGGTATGAAAAGAAAAAAGAGATTGCGGATTAAAACAATGAGAGCATTCGCAGTGATATTTGAAAAGACACCAATATGAATCAAGGTAAAACCAGAAAACCCTAACGGAGATATATTATATATGCGCATAATGCTGACACGAAAATAGAAACGCAGGTATTACGACTGCCGAAAAGTGCGAAATAAGACGTTGCAGCGTAGAACAAAGAAAAGCGCGTACGTTGAAAGGTAAACAGAGAACTTACGCATTAAAGATCGAAGGGCGCTGGTGCCAGAAAGAGAAAACACGGTCGCTGCTCAGTAATCGTTTTTTTTTAATTACAT